>NC_046162.1:10474982-10514982 GCF_011064425.1 Rattus rattus | reverse complement strand
TGTGGTATGGATATAAGGTAGGGGAGATGGTGTGTGCTATGTATTGGCCACCTCTAGGGTAGATTTTATTTTATTTGTTTTGTTTTTTGTTCTGTGTAGCCTTGGCTGTCCTGAACTAGTTTTGCAGACCAGATTGCCCTTGAACTCAGATCCACCTCCTGAGGGCTGGGATTAAAGGCCTGCTCCACTACACCTGGCATTAAAGTAGATCTTCTTAAGATATCTTTTTAGTTCTAACTTTTACATTTTCTTCCAAGACTTCAGTGGAACGTAATGCCGGGCTAACAATCCTTGAATTGGAAGTATTAGTTTCCGCTTCCTGTGCTCCTGGCTAAACCCTCTATCGTGTTTCTTCTCAATAAGCATAGGGTATGGAGGGGCAGGGCTGACAGTGGGGCATTTACCCCAATGCTGATGATTGCAGTCTGCTGAGCTATGAGTCACCCTTTCCCCTGCTCAAGAAAGACACCCAGAAGTCACCTATTGGGAAGCAGGGGATCATTACTGACGGAAAAGGAAGGACCCCCTCTGCTTAATGTGGTGCTAAAAGTGGGAGGCGGGAAATAACCTTTCTCATGTCACTGCAGAGGTGGGGCAAACTGTCAACGGCCTAGGTTGTCTTGGAAAGGAATTCACGGGTCCTGCTGGAGACATAAGCGTCCAGGCACGGCGCAGCGCACCTCCCCCTCTCCCTACACATACAGAATCTGAATGTCAGGGGGTTGGTAGTTTCCGCAGATCCCGTCTCCTGTCCTAGAGTCCCTGCCAGGCATGGAGTCACAGGTCGCCGTGCTGACCCTGGCTGGCATTTCAGACAGCTTTATAATTACACTGACTTCAACCGCCTGCGACCTTTTGCTCTTCTCATCTGGGAGCATGAGGTGCTCACGCACAGCTTTTATCTTAGTGCAAAACTCTAATCGGCCTTTCCTTCTCCCGTCCTCAGGTCCTGTTTAGATTCAGACTACAGCTCTGGACCCTCTGGGTGACTCACTCTCTCCTTCAGCTTCCATGAAAACCCCTCATGTCCGGGCCTCACTCTGGCCACCGAGACCCTCTGAGGGACAGTCTTGGTGTCCCTGCATTTAAGGCTTCCCCCTGTGGGCAAAGCTGTGGGCTGGGAGCCCATAGTTCTCTTCCCTTTCCTTCTCTCTGGCTAACTCGACCGCTAGATGCCTCCAAGTGCTGGCCCCACCCAATCCACTCTTCCACAACCATGATGTGCACTCGGAGAGCACATACCTCAGGTTCATGTGTGGTGGTTGACTGATCAGTGTCCATCACTGGGTACCCGGCCTTCAGGATGGCTCTGGATGCGTTCTACTTCCTGATCGTCACGTCCTGTCTGGTCTCTTCTCATATTGCTTCAGAGTTCCTGTGACAGGGATGGCGTGTGGCGCTTTAAGGTCAGGTTTGGCAGACTATGATTTTATGAAGAATCTCTCTTGGATCATTGGTTTGGGGGATACCCAGCCATTATGTCCAAGACATTGATATGCACATGCTGAGGACACCTGACAAGGGCCATGTAGGTGACCACATGAAGGCCGTGAAGGCTTAAAGAAGCCTTCAGGTGACAGCAAAACAACTCGAGACACCCTGAGCGAGAATTACCCAGTTGTTGCTCTGAGATCCTTCCCCTTCAGAAGTGTGAGAAGTACTTGGAAATTTTGGCATAATGTTACACAGTGGCATGTAAGAGTCATTGATTACCCAGGATGCTCCATTAGAGCAGAAACCATGACTACTGCTGGTCTCCAAACTATACATGCGAACATCTAGGGTATAGGAATCAGTCAAATACCCACACACATATACACACACATTTAAACATACACATGTAAATATACACATACATATATACCTACATACATACATGAATATATCTTTTGGCTTTATCAACCAACCAACACTTCTTTGTGTGTATTTGTCTGTGTGCATGTCACTAAGTTATACATGTGCATGCGTGTGTGTGCATGTGCCAGTATGCGGGCATACGTGTAGAGGCCAGAGGACAACCTCTTCCATTGTTCGTCAACACTGCCTACATTTATTCATTTGGTCGCAGGCTCTGCTCTGTCACTTTCCTCTGGAGCCCTCTGACTAAGCTATGCCGACTGGCCAGCAAGCCTCAGGGACTGAGCGCTCTGCCTGTGCAGTGCTAGGATTACAAGGAGCAGTCAATGTCCTTACGTGGGTTTGGATCTTCATACACCGGCAAGCACTCGACTCACTGAGCCAGTTCTCGATGCAACAAGTCCTCCTGAACCCTTGTGAAGGACAGATAGGGGCGGCATGTGACAGTCCTGTCCTCCAGGAGGGATTGGGTGCACAAGACAGGAGGGGACTGTGGCGGTGGTGTCTGCTGGAGCAAAGCACCAGAGTTGGGTAGAGTCAGTGATGAGCAACTCTGGCTTGAGCAAGTTGGTCATGAGTCAAGGGATTTGAGATCCTGTGGCGGGACCACAGGAGGCCCCAGGTCCACCAGACTCCTGTCAGGCTCACAGGAGCTGTGTGAGGACTCGGGGTGCGGGGAGGTTGGGAGCAGTTGCCTTCCGTGGGGTTCTCCTGCATAGTGGCATCTTAGTCATGGACAGTCCGATGGGCCAGGGAGGCACCAGCTGGCTTCTGAGGTTTTGCTATTGCTGGTGTAGCTAGATGAGCCGCCACCATCGGACTTGTGATGGATGAGCTGTCACCATCAGACTTGGGGTTCACGCCTTCAAATCGAGGGCAGGAGAAACAAAAGCACTGGATTCTTGTGCAAATTAAACAGGCTGCAGATGTAAAGTTCAGAGCACAGCTCCTGCTGCCTGCTGCTTGGCAAATGCCACTAATGGCTGTCATGCTTCTACGCTGGGGAGAAACAGAGTTTTGAGCCCAGGTGCCCTTTTCGTTTTCAACATTTTTAAAATGAAACTTCAAACTTGATGAGATGTAGCAAAGCGTTCACAGTGAGTAGACAGGACAACCCCCACCTCGGCTCTACTGCAGACCGTCAGCCATGCCTTTCTTCACCTTTCATTCTGCCACTCACGCTGGGGTGGACACTGGTCACACAGCTGCCTGTGACTCATTTCTCCTCCTATAAGTGACCGTTCCCCTGAATCCCTGTAAATAACCTCAGTAAAACCCACTGGTTCCCCCCATTGGACACTGGTGGTATCCGTGCTCTGGTTTGCGGTTGGTTCCCAGTCTGGAATGGGTGTGTGCTTGCTTGCCTGTCTGTGGTAATAGTGTCACACGGCAGTGCTCAGCATGTGACTACTCTGAGGCTCCTAGTCCAGCACACTGGCTCTCTCAGGTCCACACACAGACATCTCTGAAGAACCCATTGCTGAATCAATAAGGAAGAAATATTGGCTGCGTGGGCAGCTCATAAGCCCAGGCATCAACTCAGAAGCCTCAAATGACCTTGACTTTGAAAAACAGGAGAGTAGATTCTATTTGACAGAATAAAAGCCACTCTAGGGGCAGTCCCCTGACATGATCAAACCGGGATGGGCGTCATCTTTCTAAATCATCCGGTGGGAATGGCAGGCCCCGTGGACTGATCAGGGATATATGCTACAGGCTTTAATACATGTTCGGCATAGGAAGCCCCTCTTTACCGCTCATTGCCAGATCTCTGAGATCTGGAAGATGGTCACGGCATCATAACTGTTCTTCCAAGCACCACGGTCACCAAGCAGGGAAGTCCTGGGCTTCTGCACCATCTCGGTTGGTGGGCATCGCTCCCACCCCTGCTTACAGCTTCTCACCCGGCCTCCAGCTCAGCTGTGGGGGTGATCCTATGGGTACCAGCTGGGGCCCTTTTGGTTTGCAAACAATTGATAACGAGTTAAGCAAAGAAGGAAACGTTGACTCAGCTAGTTGAGCCCTCAGACTGTCTCTGGGAAGCTTCAGGCAAGGCTGGACCCAGGCGCACATGCTGGTCTCTTCCCTCATCGTTCTCTCGTCCCTTTGCTCTGCTCCGGCTTCCTCCACAGCATCCTTGTTTACTGTAACACTTCACTTCCCAGGCACACTCCAGCTGGAAGAATGCTCATCCTGTCCCACCCAGCCTAGGATGGTGTCTCTCTGGCTGGACCTGGTCATATTGCCATCACGGCACTGCTGGTGTGAGGTCAGAATGTGGTACTGTGCTGCGTCCCATTCGTGTCTCCTTCCACCACCTAGGGCAGAAGGAACCCATCCATACGACTCAGACAGCAGCAGAGAAGGGAGAGAGGCATCTGAGAGATGCTACGCAGGTGTAAGTCATCCTTCCCCCTGAGATGGTCAGTGTCCATGAAAACTAAGTCACTTTGGATAAAGGTGAGGCTTGAGGTGGAGAGAAAGGCAGACTGTTAATCAGCTTCCAACGTCCTCCACAGAAAAGAGCTGCTGGGAGATTGGCTGGTGACTTCAATAAGCCTGAATGCATGCGTGTGATGTGTGTGTGCGTGTGTGTGCATGTGTACTTGTGTCTGTATGTGTGTGTGTGTGTGAGCATGGATGTGTGTGTCTGTGTTTGTGTGTGTGTGCGTGTGCGTGTACATGTGTACTTGTGTCTGTATGTGTGTGTGTGTGTGTGTGTGAGCATGGATGTGTGTGTCTGTGTTTGTGTGTGTGGGGGGTATGGATGTGCGTGCGTGTGTGTATGTGTGTGTGTGTGTGTGTGTGTGTGTGTGTGTGTGTGTGTGTGTGTGTGTGTGTGTGAAAGAGTGGGCAGGGCACTGTTTGCTGAATCGTGGTACCATGAGTGCCAGTGGTAGAAAGGTGACAACTGAGAACCAGGAACCAGGAGATCCCCAGCTCCTGCGTGTACCGTGGGAGTTATGACAGCTTCTCAGGAGGCAACTGTTGGCAGATGTGATTATGCAGTGTGTTTAGTCAGGGTAAAGGAAAAGGCTGTAAGTGTGTGAAAATCTGTGTAGCAGAAATAGGAGGATGCTGTAGGTCCAAGCTGGGAGTGGTGGCCCCAATACTCAGGACGTCTAGGCATGGGGATTATGATTTGGAGGTCAACCTGTGCTATAAGAGAGGGTCAGCCCTGGCAATAGTGACAGTCTGTCTCAAAAAAGGGAAAACTGGAAGTAGGGACAGAGGCCAGGTAGTCCCGAAGAGCCATGCTGACAAACAGTAGGGTAGAGAAGGTGTTTTAGGTAGGTGTCATGAGAAGCGACACCATGGCCACAGACACTCTCACAAAGAAAAGCATGTGACTGGGGCTGGCTTACCGTTTCAGAGGTTCAGTCCATTATCATCACGGTGGGAGGCATGGCAGCATCCAGACAGGCGTGGAGCTGAAGAAGTAACTAAGAATTTGACGTCTGGATTGGAAGGCAGCAGGAAGAGTGACACCGGTCCTGGCTTGTAAATTTGAAACCTCAAAAGCCACCCCCAGTGACACACTTCCTCTAACAAGCCCCGCCCCAACAAGACCACACCTCCTCCAACAAGGCCACACCTCCTCCAACAAGGCCACACCTCCTCCAACAAGACCACACCTCCTCTAACAAGACCACACCTCCTCCAACAAGGCCACACCTCCTCTGCCGTACGCCATCAGACACTGAACCTCTCTCTCCGGGTGTTCTGATTCCCCGGCAGTGGGCAGTATCCAGGGGCTCTATGGACAAGACGGTCGGAAATGAAGATGAGTTCTAATTTCTAAGTCCCCAGGCCCTGGTGCCGCAGCCTTTGGAAAGCCCCTCCCTGGCTGGGAGTGTGTGTTAACAGTTATTGCCCTGTTGGGGAGATGTTGACAACTGTCTATATAACATCAAAAAGCTTGTTTTCCTGAGTGGTAATTAGAGCGTCCCAGAGGGAGCCCAGTTCAGACTCTCTCTGCCCACAGAGCAGCCAGTCCACACTGTGACCAGGCGGTCAGGGGCCTCTGCTAATTACAGATGACATCAGTATTCGTCCTAGGCTGGCTGACTATGCTGGGAGAAATAAATAAACTACTGGCACTTTCTTTCATCTCTGCAGAGTCTCTGCAGGTGAGAGCTTGGCCCAGAAACCCCTCTGCTGGAAGCCTTTCAGGGAGTTTGTGACTTTGTTGCTTAAAATTCCTTGGAGAGGGAAAAACTGAATCGAATCATTAAATAGACTTATTCTGAATGCTAGGGACATAACTTTAGGAGACAAAGTTGCTCTCGGGAAGAAGCTGGGCCATCGGGCGACTTGCTAACCCTGCTCAGCCTCACCCACTATTCATGCTGGGCCTGCCACCATGCACGATACCCAAGGGTTATGATGCCAGCACTGTTACAGTGATGGGTATAGGTGCTGGGGCTACACTGCTCTAGTCGTTAATAAGATTCGTGTTGTGTCTCCTTCTGTCCCTCCATCTCAGTGTCCTCATTTGAATACTGGTACAATGCGAGTCCGACTTGGGGAAGGTTGTTTTCAGGCTTCCGTGAACTCATGCTGATGACACATTTAGAAGAGGATTGGACACATAACTAACATGCCTTTCCCACTCAGCCTGGACGGTGTCTCTGTGGCTGGACCTGGTCATATTGCCATCACGGCACTGCTGGTGTGCGGTCAGAGCGATGGTACTGTGTTGCGTCCCATTCGTGTCTCTTTCCACCACCAGAAGCCTAGGGCAGAAGGAACCCATCCATACGACTCAGACAGCAGCAGAGAAGGGAGAGAGGCATCTGAGAGATGCTACGCAGGTGTAAGTCATCCTTCCTCCTGAGATGGTCCGTGTCCATGAAAACTAAGTCACTTTGGATAAAGGTGAGGCTTGAGGTAGAGAGAAAGGCAGACTGTTAACCAGCTTCCAACGTCCTCCATAGAAAAGAGCTGTCGGGAGATTGGCTGGTGACTTCAATAAGCCTGAATGCATGCGTGTGATGTGTGTGTGCGTGTGTGTGCGTGTGTGTGCATGTGTCTGCATGCGTGTGTGTGGGGGTATGGATGTGTGTGTCTGTGTTTGTGCATGTATGTATATGTGTATGTGTGTGTGTATGTGCATGTGTACATGTGTCTGTATGCGTGTGGGGGTATGGATGTGTGTGTGTGCATGTGTGTGTGTGCATGTGTGTGTGTGTGTGTGCATGTGTGTGTGTATTAAACCCCAGTAAGAGAGGTCTGCTCCTGTTCTCCTGTGTCTGTGTGTATGCAGTCCAGTGTACCACACAGAGCAGCAGTTCTACCTTTGTTGTGACCCCTATCTCCAAAAATATTTACATTCCAATCCATAGCAATAGCAAAATTATAGTTATGAATTATCAACAAAAATAATTTTATGGTTGTGATTCACCACAACATGAGGAATTGTCATGTACATGAGTCACAGCGTTAGGAAGGTTGAGAACACTGCTCTAGGATGTTATCCTAAAAATCACTATCTATTGTCTCTGAGACCGGGTCTCCTGTTGGTCTGGAGCTCACCAATTAGGTCAGACTGGCTGGCCTGGAGTCCCAGGAATACAGGTCTTCTCCTCTCGGGACGTGCCCATTCTGTCCCATGAGGATACAAACACACATTACCACTATGTACTTCAGTACCACGATGCCCAGCTTTCAGGAAACTCATGTCCTTGTGCCTGCGAGGTAAGCACTCCACCCACTGAACCATCTTCCCAGTTTCAAGAAGTCTGATTCTTTCGAGGCTGAATTATAAAAAACTATATAACGGAAATACAATCCACTGCGCCTGCCTCTTCCCCCTTCCCTCTTCCCGTCACCACGGCATACCTTTGTAATCTCAACTACAATGATAGCCTAGGCATTCAGGCTGTGTTCTCAAGAGCAGCCTGGAAGCTTCTGCTCGTGAGCGAGGGAAGTCATCATCTCTGGGGTTGCACTGCTGGGGTCTTTGTCTGAGCATCAACCACCAACCACATGAAGCAGGGTGGTGATGAAGGCCAGTATCTCCTGTTAGGCGCAGACTAACAAAGGGCTGAACAAAGGGCTCCACCCTGAATAAGGAGTGAGGTGTGCTCATGAATAAACTCCTGAAGATCTCATGGGAATGGTTCCCTACAGTTCAGTTCATGGAAAACCAAACCTCAGGCCACACACAGGGCCACTGAGAGAATGCCAGGGCTGGAACTCAGCCCATGGAAGCCGCATCCATCCCACTAGTTACACCTCTCTCCTGTCTTTCCTTTGCCATCTGTTTCTAAAGGTCTGCTATTAAAAAGAGGCCACCAGTGAGGCTACTGGTGGCAAGGCAAGCCTTAGTTTCAGAAAGAAGATGTGAGGAAAACCGTGCACCTTAGAGTTAGGGAAACAGCCTGTTGATGAGATGACCTTCTGCATGTGGTGTCTGCTGAACATGGAGCTCCAAGCTGGGTCAGCTCTGCACTGTGCTGTCAGTCTGTGGCCCTGGAAGAAGGGTCTGGGTGGCTTAGGGGGTGGCAAGTTTGGAACTGTCGCTGATCCTGGACAACTACCCGAAGGTTGAGTCAGGATTGCAAATTCAATGCTAGTCTGGGCTACCCCGCATGAGTTCAAAGCTACCCTGGGCAACTTAGGAGCCTTTTCTAAAGATAAAGGCAGAAGAAAATTGGTGATACAGTTCAACAGTGAAGGGCTTGTCCAACATGCCAGGCATGAACTCAATTCCTAATACCACAAGAAAGCTTTGGATTTGTGGGAGGAGACTGTCATTTAGCTGGTACTGTGTAGAAGATATTCTAACTCACAATGGATTGTAATCAGGGAAGGCCAAGGGAGGCTGGCTCAGGATGGGACAGGAGACCCGAGGCCACCGCCAGCTCTGTCTTCTAGTCAGCTTCAGCTTTCACCCGCATGTGCAGTGCCGAGTCCTGCTCCTGGTGTCTTCTCTCTGTGCCATGGCTCCTTTCTGCTGTTCCCTTTGGAATGCCCCCCTCTGCCTCATTCTCTTGGCTAATCTTACCATCTTGAGTTTCTCAGCTCAAACTCAGGCTTTCAGAGCTCTCCATAAGATTCTCCCTTCTGCTCTTATGTTGTTACCAGAGAACTCTACTGCGTCTTTCCTGAATCAGATCTAGTGATAGGACCAGGCATCTGGTCATGGAATGGCCAAGACAGAGGCAGACGGGGCATTCAGGAGCCACAGCAGAGGAGCAGGCTGTGTGGTTTGGCCTCTGTGGATATCTGGATGAACTCAGCTATCTCTTTAACACTCACTGTTTCTTAGCAATGCCCACAGGTGCCCCCCTGTCCCCATTTTACAGAGGGAGTCAAGATTTGCAGGGGTTAATTGGTTGAAGGAAAGGAGTTGAGAGCCTGACTTGGAGCCCTGGCGAGTAGAGGGCTGGGGAGCTCGGCGTGATGGCGGCAAGACACTCAGGGCATATGGTGGGGGAATGAAGCCCCTGTTAAGAAGGAGAGAACTGAAAGAGAATGTGTTTTGGAGGGAGGAGAATGGCAGTTTGGGAACGGTGTGGGATGACTTTGGACACTGTCGAGCTGTGTGTTCAGTAGAGGCTCATCCTGTCCTCAGAAACAGGTCACATCGCAGTCTTCCTAAGCTCCTGAGGGCTCTCAGCGTGGAGACTTCCCCAGAGATGGAAGGGGGGCTGCTGGAACATGGAGATGTCAATATTTGAACTGTTTCCTGAAGCCAGAGATGTGCTACCCACAGAGCTTGGTGGACATCTGTGGGATACTCCATGGTGTGAGAGGATCTGTCACTCAAATGTCTGCACAGAAAATCAACAAATCTTCATATGAGGGCCAGGGAGGGGAGCTTGGTGGCTGCTGCTTTTCCCCCACCTCAAGGGCTAACACTCCCCCCACCCCCAACAGAAGAGAACAGAGTTCAATCTCACCTGCGGGCTTTTTAGTAAGCTCGTGACAGCCTAGGCATGTGGTTCCTGAGGTCTAAGGGTGTGTGTGTGTGTGTGTGTGTGTGTGTGTGTAGGGTGGAGGATTATTTACAGAGTTGGTTCTCTTCTTCCAACCCATGGAGTCTGATCATGGAAATTGATTGGCTAGGCTCGGCAGCGAATGCCTTTAACCAAGACACCATTTCACCAGCCTAAGTTTGCTAGCTTTTAAATTTTTATTTTTATTATTAGCTTTTCCAATAACACAAGTGAGTCTTTTAAAGACAAACTGAGACAAAACCATCTACTGTCTCCAAGGGCTTAAAACGGTAGCTGGGAGGGCCCAGGACTTTACCTCATGGACAAAGGTTCTGTCACCCTCCACCAATGCTGAAGCAGTCAGATGCTCTGGGTGGAGGTGGGGATTTGGGGAAAGCCAGATGTCACCAGTTCTGTATAGGTGGAGGTCTCAGCCTTGTGACAGAGGGGAACTGTGCACAAAGTCCCTGCCTCCTCACAGAGCAGCGTGCCTTTGGGAGATGACCCTGCAGGGGCTGTCAACCAACTGCTGCCTCTGCTTGCACACTCACACCCTCACTCCTGTCTTCTCCTGTCTTCACAAGGAAATGTGTCCTCTCCTCAATCCACTCTTTCTTCTCCAAGTAGCCCTGTTCCACCAATGAACATGTCCCACAACAGCCTAGAACCACAGAATTTTAAATATTCAGGTGTTGTATTTTTTTCAACTACAAAATTTCCATTTTGATTCCTCAGATGAGTGCCTCCATTTGAGCATAAATCCTTTTTAAAGGTTTATTTGTTTATTTATTTAATGTATGTGGGTAGACTGTTGCTCTCCTCAGACAAGCTAGAAGAGGGCATCAGATCCCATTACAGATGGTTGTGAATCACCATGTGGTTGGTGGGAATGGAACTCAGGACCTCTGGAAGAGCAGCCAGTGCTCTTAACCACTAGCCCCCGAGTGATTATTCTTTACAACAGGTATTCGAGCATCCTGGAATTCTGACATCCAAGGTGCCTTGGGATGACGTCATTTAAGTATGACTTGAGTTTCTCTCCCACCCCCCCCAGCACTCCAGAGCTGTGTCTTAGGCACTGCAATGCTCTCTGTACAGCATCTGGGTTCCTCTCGGCAGTGCCCAGGTTTTGCCTCAGCAGTAGAACAGATCACACTCACACTGTAGATGCGCTCCCTGTTGCCTGCTCTGGGCACTTGCTCTGGGCAGTGGTAAATCGTGTCCCGGTCTCTCTAGCTTTTGCTGTTTGGCCTGTTTGGTTTACACATGCTTTGAGGCAAGGCGGAGATCTGTGAAGCCCATAATTAGGGGCTTCCATATCGGCCCCCTTCCCTCTGGGACTCCTCACTGACTCCTCAGTGCCCCAGACTTCTTCATCTTGTTTCTCTGGTCTAAGCTACAGCAGATACAATGTATTCTTTATCCCCCAGTGCACCACTTAACAGCTGTGGTTTGTCTTCAGGGCAAACCTTGGTGAGAGGGAAGGGCTGTAACTCATTCCCGTGCCAATTCTTCTTTAAGTTTGATTTAAAAATATTTTGTTTTGAAATAAGCTCTATTGTAGAATTTAAGGTATACAATGGGATGGTATAAGGTACACATTCTGCTATGGCGGGAAGAGGAAATGTCCCCAGCAACTTGTGTATTGAATGCTTGTTTCCCAGCTCGTGACACCATTTTGGGAGGTTACAGAACCTTTAGGAGGTGGGGCCCAGGTAGAGTGAGCGTTCACTTTTGAGGGTTATGTCCAGTCCTGTCTTCTCTCTGCTTCTGTCTGACATGAGGCGAGAAGCTTCTGCCATTTGCTCCCACTACTGTGAGGCTCTGCCTCTTCATGGGTCCAACCCAACAGTGCAAAACTACGGACAGAAACCCACGAAGCCATCAGCTGGAAACATCTTGCTTCTTTCTCTCTGAAAGGTTCTCGTTCTCTCTCTCTCTCTCTCTCTCTCTCTCTCTCTCTCTCTCTCTCTCTCTTTCTCGGAGAGGTGAAGCTGTCCATCACTTCAGTTACTGCCTCTCCTCCCACAGTAAGAACATCTACCTGTTAGCCACTCTGAATCCCTCGACCCACATCGTCCTCATTTGCTCTGGCCCTGGAACCCTGCTTATCACCGTCCTTATGTATCTTCTATAAGGATATATGTGTGAGTTCATCTCTACATGGGTCTTCCGGGTGTGGTGTGCATGTGCCCATATGCATGTGCAGGCAGGTGGAAGGTCAAGGCCGAGGACAGAAGCTTTCTTCAACTGAGGTAGATCTCTCAGTTCAGCCAGACTGGCCCAAGCTACCTAGCTTGCTTCAGGATGAGCACTGATTACAGACAGGCTGCTGTGCTCACTTGAAATTTTAACTAGGTTCTGGGGATTCAGACTTCAGCCCTCATCCTTGCTGCTTTTGTGGCAAACACTTTAAATGTTGAGCCATCTCTCCAGCACAATTTACATTTTTAATATTTCTATTTCACATTTTGACACCAGACAACATTTTCTGTGCTTGGCTTCCTATGGTATAATGGACTTTAGGTCCATTTGTTTTATGACACATGGCAGAGCTCATCCCTTTAAAGGCTGAAATATGTACACATACACACACATACATGTATACACACACAGATATACACACATATATACATACACACATACATATAATACACATACATACACACATATATACATACACATTCATACATACACATACACACATACACACAAACATACACACACATATACATACACACATACACATATACACATACATACACACATACACATAACACATACATACACACATACACATACATACACATACACATACATACACACACACACATATACACACACACATATACACACACATATATACACATACACATACATATATGCATACATATACATACACACATACATATATACACATACCTACATACACACATAGATATACACACACATACACATACATACATGCATACACATACATACACACATACATATATACACACACCTACATATACATATACACACACATACACATACATACATGCATACATATACATACACACATCATATATACGCACACCTACATACACACACATACACATACATACATGCATACATAAACATACATACACACATACATATATACACACATATACACACACATACACACACATATACACACACATACACACACATACACACATATACATACATATATACATACATACATACATACATACTTACATGTATTATTCTCAACTATTCACCCAGCTTCCTATCTCCCCTTGTATACCTGCATGACTGTAGCCTCGTGAGAACATCTGTCCTCTCATATCCAATGCAGCACTATGGTCTAGGTTTTAAGTTCTTTTAATCTGTCCATTTTTCAAATCTCAGCAATTGCTTTAGGGCATTTCTGGAAGGGGCTGCTCTGTGGACACTTAGTCCACGATTCTCCAGGTGGCACCAGTTACTCTCCTCCCTGCTGAGGTGCAGTGTGACCTTCTGTCTCTCATCCTGTTGGTCCAGCAGCTGCAGAGCCCTCTGCGGAGCTGCGGATCTCAGGAGGCTCCGTTGGGCAGCACCTGCTCTCTAGATCTCGCTCCTCTGCAGTTTGCTGCCTACGGCTGCCCGGCTGGGCCGGCACTTCTCTGGTTCTGCCCCATATTCATTCAGGAAACCAGGCTCAGAAGGGCTGGGTCCCGAGACACCCGCATCACTCCCTTTGACATTCACTGTGCTCTGGGGCCATGGGTAAAGATGGGACTACTAGTTATTTTCTGACTTCTGATGGCATCTAGCTTAGATGACAATTCGGAAAGAATTAGGGCGAGCATCCCTGTTCTGGATATATGAAATCCAAAATGTTGTAACGCAAGAGAGGGCTACATTTGGAATTTGGGATTGGGGATGTGCAGCCATGTAGAGATGCTGATATTAAAATAACAAACAACCCAAGAGCTTGGTGTGGTGGCCCATGCCTAAAATCCAAGCATCGGGAGTTCAGAGTTATCTCTGGCTATATAGCTGAGTCCCAGGCTAACCTGGGATACTCGAGGCCCCCTCTCAACAAAAACAGAACAAACGAAACATAAAAGCTGAGCTCTGGAGCAGCTACTTTAGGTAAGGGCTATTCCACAGCAGCACAGGGCTGAGGAATGGGGCTCCTGCCTTATTTTCCCGTAGGCACCAAGGGTTCATACCGGCTGCCTGCGATCGCTGCTGCTGTAAGCTTTGCTCTCTCCCTTTATTCTGTGTGCAGCCAGGCTCTGCTACACCTGCAGGCACAGTGCTGGGCACTGGGAACAGATGGCAAAGAACAGGAATGTCCTGGTGTCCTGTGGCTTGCATCCCTGTGGAGGTGACTTTTAATGATCTTTGATTGTCAATCAAGCAAATTTCTAAATTTGCTAAACAGCAAAACCAGACCAAACAAAAAAATAAGGAGACTTGGCTGTGTGGTGCAGGAGAACCTCTCTGAGGAGTGAGTGCTGAACTGAGAAAAAAAGGACAACAGGTACCTGTCACAGCAGAGCCGGTGTGAAGGGCTTGACAGGCAGACATGGGGTGCAGCGACGACATGGGGCTGACGTCTCAGTAAGGACTTTATTCTAAGGCACCATCAACGAGGGAGGGAGATGACTGTTAAGGATGCTTGATGGAATAATGCAAGGTCACATCATTATTTGATCAGATTTGTGCTTATGGAAGAGGGAAGACTCGTGCAGCAAGTACTGTGACGTCACTAAGTTTTCAAATAAGGAAACAGAAACTGACGGAAGGAGAGAGACTCCAGCTGGAAAAATGCTGGGATTATTAAAAAAATGCACATATATGCACATACACGCATGTGCTTGTGCACACACACAGCCCTCTCTGATGACAAAAGACAGCATTTATGGATATGGGAATATATAATATGTATACTCACCAACCACATGCTCTCTTTCACCTGTGCAGCCAAGTTGCTATGGTTATGAGAGGAGAGCATCCCCTCTGTGTCTGTTACAGAAATCAACAGAACCTGCTAGCTCGTGACAGTACCAGGCCACAGAGCTGGGGAAGCTGCTGCTTAGGGGTAAGAACAAAGGCTTCAGGCACACGCCAGTCATGCGTCTGCTGCCTCTTCGTCCATGACTTTGCTCTACACCTAAGAGTCTAGAGCTTTATCATGTGTGTAGCACCTACAGTTGTAGGGCCAATGTTCTAGGCATTGGCTTGGGCAAACAATCTTTTGCCTCCCTGGCAATGGGCAAAGAGACACCTTGTTGTTGGTGGTGTTTTCTATCAGGCAGGGGCAGGGCAGTACTGTGAGTTATGTGGTGCTCGGAGGGGAGAGTGAGAAGTGGAGCAACTTGAGCATTACGAAGAGAGATGGAACTGAGAAGGAAGGATGGCGAGGGGGAGCCTGTTCTGAGTGGCCAGCCTACCACCTGGGCCATGATGAGGTCCCAGCCATTGCTGCTGCTGAGGGCTACATCTGGGTCTGTTGCAACATAGCTCATATCTGATGTCCATGGCTCATATTAGCCCTAGAGGACATGGGGGTGATCCTTGTTGGGGCAGCCATGAGGCACCATGTTCAAGTCCAGGGGATGTGCACAACCCCATCCCTCACTGGATGTGGACCTCTGGAGACCTGGCCCCATCCCTCACCTGTGCCAGCACTCGGGAGAGCAGGTCCTGTGCCTTGCCCAGGCAGCATGGTGGAGCACAGTGGAGCTGGCCCTGGTGACAGGGGTGTGGGTGAGCCAGCCCCAAGGGTGAGTGTGGGAGGCTGACCCTGCCACTTGTCTGCTATGGGGTGGCAAAGGCACGGAGGTAATGTTCCAGCCCCTGCCCAGCACCTCATCACCTCTGGCAGAGGGGAAGGCTCCCCACAGGGTCATGAGCTTGGGAGAGCTGGCTCTGCCCCTCACCAGCTGCAGCACTCGGGAGAAAGGGGCCTGCACCTTGCCTGGGAGCACAGTGGAGCTGGCTATGAAGGTGTGGGTGCTAGTGATCCAGCTCCAAGGGCATGAGAAT
The DNA here is from genome assembly GCF_011064425.1 of Rattus rattus. Taxonomy (NCBI): domain Eukaryota; kingdom Metazoa; phylum Chordata; class Mammalia; order Rodentia; family Muridae; genus Rattus; species Rattus rattus. The sequence continues at coordinate 10,499,158 of NC_046162.1, read as the reverse complement.
AAGAGAGTTGACCCTGCCTCCTGTCAATGGCGGCATTGGGTGGCCTAGCCCGAGCAGTGCTGGAGAGCTCGCTCTGGTGGGGTAGGTGAGGGAGATTCAGTGGGCTCAGCTGTCACCCACACCCAGATCCTGGGCTTTGATTTGGCCCACCTCAAAGTCTGCATTATCTGTGAACCATGGAGGGTCAGCCCTGCTGATCCAAAACTGCAGCATCTCCATGACACAGGACAATGAAAGGATAGCCAGGCCCTGTGAGGATTCAATATTGATGGTTTCATAGAAAGCAGAGACCTCGAACCAGACCAATGAGATATGTGGATAGAGGGGTTTGTCGTGGGACACACTACAGTTTCCAGGACAAGAGGTTTTCTAGGCTTTGTCTTCTTGTTGTGTGTTTTTGGGGGGACACTGCAAGAATGAAGGGCCGATACGAGGGGATGGAGAGATGAGTGGGGCCCAAGTATATGATGTGAACCTCACACAAAGAATAAAAAGTAAAAAAACAAAACGACAAGCTAGTCTTTTGCCTTGTAGTTCTCTATGGCAGTAGGTTAATGCAGAAAGTTGTTTAAGACACACAGTATGCTGTCTGTTAGCTACAGTTTGCTACCCCCACCAATCTGTATCCTCCCAACTTTAGGATCCATGATAACCTCAGAAAAAATTCAGTAAGACAATCATCATCCAGCCCACTCTCCTTCGCAAACTCCCTCCCTTGGGCCTTGAAAATCCCAGTTGAGACCACTTTAAATAACTTTTCGTCTTTGATTTTCCAGTTAAAATGACAAATGGGAAGGGGGAGAGAACTGACATTCTGCATTCGAGAGTCTATCAGTCTGGTACTGTAAGGAGAAACACGAGGCCAGGAACTTCATGAAGCAAGCCCCACGTGGATACTGCGGTTCCATTGAGAACTGGCAGCGCCAGGCCAGCCTTTGCACAGGATCAGGCTTCTGGGCCAGCTCTGTAACGCCTGTGTTCTGAGGACAGGCTCTTACTTCGTTTCCCCCGCTCCATCCCGTATCCTTGTCCCCATTCTGAGGCTGCATTTTTCATGTGACTTAGACAAAGGGTATGCCTTCAGCCTACTGTGACCAATCTTTCTCCTGTCATGGGGTCAAGCCCACATGTTTTGGGACCAGGGACCTCTCCTGACCTCTTACACTGTGATGTAAAAAGCGAAAACAAAAAAGGAACATGGCCAAGCACTGCAAGATCACTCTGGTTTGAAAATTTTAATTTTCTTGTGCTTCCTAACAATGAGCTCTGGTGTGTCACCAATCTGTATAATAATTAACTTCTTGTATCTTTTGTTCCTTATGAATTTACATATCCAATTATCTTTTTATTTAATTTCTCATGGTTTTGCTACATTGACTGAAAGTTTTCTAATTTAGTGGGCTTCCTGGTTCATTTATAACCACTGAGTTTTTAAAGTTGGTTTCGGATTTCCCAGTCTGTAGGACACTGTAAGACTTCCTTGGCAGGATGTGGCGGCCCTGGTTACTTGTGCACCAGGACGGCTGGTACACAGAGGAAAATCCAGAGGTTGTTCTTGGGAGAAGTCTGTCAGGTCCAGCTTTCCCTCCAGGCTATCGATCTGACAACGCCTGCAGCAGGAGACCATGTGCACGGGAGCGTGGGCTGTGCAGGGTTTTCATGCTGCAGCCTCCCTTGTGGTCTTCCCTTGTGTTAGTCTGCATGTCTGAAGGTGGTGTTTGTCATCAGAAAGGCAAACACACCCCGGTGTGGCCCCCTGCACTGTGTTCACAGCATCAGCAGTGAGGGGAGTCCTGAAACTCCAGTCAGTGATGGCTCTGATGCTACTCGTTATGACGGAGTCTCTGAGGCCCTGGGATGCGGCCCTGAGGGGGGCGTTACTATTTGGCCTGTCAGGAAGGAGGGGGGAACCTCTGTTTTCCTAGCATTCTGGGGGTCATGACCACAGTTTAACGAAAGCAGATGCAGTTTGTCTGAGGAATTACTAAGGCTCACTCTTGGGTACGGAGTGGGGATTGAGGGCAGTAGGTGGATATTGATTGGAAGCTGTCAGAAGCAGTGATTCAGGGCAGAGTTAAAAGCTGCACGATGAGAAGAATTTATCCAAACGTCACTTGGGAAGTCTCACACCACAATTAGAAAACACCCTCAGCCATCTTGTCTGGATTTTAAAGGAGAGACAGTCCTCTTCTGAAAGCAATTAAGGATAGGACCCAGCAGTTTGATTTATATAAAAGCACATCCGTTCACAAAGGCGCCTTTCTGCTCAGACGTTTCTATAGCTGAGCGGACCCTGCGGGCGCCCGTCACTCCTTCAGCAGGTCTCTCAGGTCGTCATCCATTCCCCTCTTGCTCAGTTCATCTAAACTGTAGTAACGGTGGACAATTTTCTCAGCAGTGACGACCACCACCCGGAGCCCGTGGGTGTCTTTGCCTAGCTGGCACCCGATGGCAGACGAAACCACCATGTCAAGATTCTGGTAGGTTCCCTCGGCATTCCTGTGGTAGTGGCCGGAGAACACAGCTCGGATACCTGCAGGGAAAGGAAGAGACATTACAGGATTTGCATGTCACCCGTGGGCTTCAAAGTTTGATTCTGTGGATGACGTTCACATTAGTGCTGACTGACTGAGATCTTCACAGCATCTCATTAACAGTGGGTTCACAAAGGTCCTCCAAGTGTAACAGTCACAGGGCTAGGTGCGAGCTCAGCAGTGGAGCGTGTAAGTCACTAGCATGTGGGGGCCTAAGTATAATTCTCAGTGTATACACGCACATGAGCATGAGTACCTAGGAGTTCTTCAGCATACTTCTGAGCCTGAGTATCACAATCAGACTCTAGAAAGAACAATAGTGTGGGCTCATATCCAGGAACCACACAGTTGTGCCCAGGTTTTACAACGGATATCTAAACAGCCATTAGGAACTGTGTGTGTGTGTGTGTGTGTGTGTGTGTGTGTGTGTGTGTGTGTGTGTTAACACAAAACCAAAACCAACAGACAGGGCATGAAGCAAGAACAAAAACAGAAGGTCCTGATGTCTCACACTAAACCAGAAAAAAGAAACATCTGACAGCTCATGAAGAAATCTTATGGGAAGTAAGGCAGACCAGACTCCTCAGTCAGGAGTGTGAGTTCACTCCAGGTGTGATTACTTAACAGAAAAGGTCTGACAAGTATTTAAAGCAAATGCCTTTTGTGCATCAGAGTCCATAAGTAAGACTTTGACAGAAAACAGGCAAAAATTGAATAGTGAGAAGCATTGAACACTCAGAAATGGTATTATTAAGATGCACATCACAAGTCACACTAAAAACCCTCAATCAAGCAAATGGGATGAATGGAAAATTGAAGAAAAGAACTGAGGAGATGTATCAGAATTCACACCAGCTACAAAGCCATGAGCCCGCTCTCCACAGAGCCCCAAGAAGTAGAGCGGAATCTGGGAGATCGGTAACAGGAACTGGAAAGGGAGGAAGGAGAAAATAGTGCAGAGAAGAATGTGAACATGGCGGGGGGTTTTCTGGAAGGGTCAGGACACAGAGGAAGGAATGTCCAGGACAAGGCACTGACAAAACGTGCACACTGAGACACAGCGCAGTCAACCTGTGGCACCGGAGAGAGGAAGGGGACTAAAAAGCCCTTAGAAGGCCATCCCGGGGACCATTACAATAGATCAGCTCACACAAAGGAACCAGAGTCTTAGAAATCCTGAGCAAGGAGCCAGGAACCTCGAGTTCTGTGCCTGGCCCGCCTGACGCTGGAGGGCAAAATAAAAAGGCATGTCTACAGAAGTGTGGGGGAAATAATCCGATTTTACCATTTCTAAATCTTTACTTACAGATCGTCAAGAGAAGCAGTTTAGAAAGGATGAAGTGAAAACTAAGAAAGAGAAACACAGATGACCGAGTCCCGGTAAACCACTGTGGTAGCCCCTAATTGTTTGTTAAGCTGGTGCACACGTCTGTCTGTCTGTCTGTCTATCTAATATCTATCTATCTATCTATCTATCTATCTATCTATCTATCTATCTATCTATCTATCTATCTATCTACCTACCTATCTATCTTCGATTTACATCCCGACTGATGACTCCCTCCCGGTCACCTCACAACCCCTCCTCCCATTCCCCTCCACTTCTCCTCTGAGAGGGTAGAGTCCCCTCCTGGGTACCCTGCCACCCTGGCACATCTGGTTTCTCTGGAGCTAGGTGGCTCACACCTTTGATCCCAGCACTCAGGAGGCAGAGGCAGGCAGACTGAGTTTGAATCCAGCCTGGTCTACAGAGTTGATTTCCAGGACAGCTAGGGCTACACAGAGAAGCCCTGTTTCAAAAAACAAAACCAAAAAAAGAAAACAAAACGAAACGGAAACTAAGGAATGCCACATGTCGTTGTACCTCAGTGAGAACAAGACAGAGCAACAGTGTTCACATGTCTGTCAAGACCTGAGAAGTCAGTAGTGCAGGTGTCAAACACTTCCTCAGCCATGTCAGACATGAGCTACCGCAACCCAGAAACCTCACGATAGATAAAGGCCAAGAGAAATGAAACCCCGAGTCTGTGCTGGTGGCATTTACAGCAGCCTACTAGCATGTAGGCGTGACCTAAACATCTGTCCATATAACAGAACAGCGTTCAGGCAGAGACAAACAAAGCATGAGCCTACTATGGCGTTAATGAACCTAGACACCTCACGGCAGGTGAGTTACACACAGAGAGGAGTGGGCACTGAATGAGCTCGGTGCCGGGATTATCAGTGAAACGTGCAAATGGCCCGCTCTGCGACAGTGGTAATGGTGATACCCTCTTGAAAATACCTGAACTCCAGATTTTACTTTGAAAGGGCTATTTTTATAATGTGGATTACAATTCACACACACACACACACACACACACACACACACACACACACACACACACACACACACACACACAACTTATGAGTCAGAGAGGAAGCTGGGATTCTTCAGAGTCCCCAGGGAAGGGACCACTGTGTATTTGTGTAAGTGTGTGTGTGTGTGTGTGTGTGTGTGTGTGTGTGGTATGTGCAGATACAGTGCAATGCTGCCTACAATATTCATTTATAGATGACAAGTAAATTGTAAACAGATGCCTTCTCTTACACATGAACGAACAGCTCATAATCCCCAGGGGATGCCTGGAACTAGCTGTACTGTACTGTCGGCAGAACTGCATGCTTCCCTGTGTACTGACCCCAATTTCCTGTGTATACTGACCCCATGCTTCCCTGTGTATACTGACCACATGAACACTATCCTTCCCAGTGTATACTGACCCCTGCGAACACTATACTTTCCTGTGTGTACTGACCCCATGAACACTATGTTTTCTCTGTGTGTACTGACCTTATGAACACTATGTTTCCTCGGTGTATACTGAACCCATGCACACTAAAGTTTCCTTTGTGTTGACCCCATGAACACTGTTTTCTCCGTGTATACTGACCACAAGAACACTATACATTCTTGTGTATACTGACCCCCTGAACACTATTTTTCCTCTGTGTGTACTGACTCCTGAACACTATGTTTGCTCTGTGTATACTGACCCGGCGAACACTATCCTTCCCTGTGCATACTGACCCCATGAACAGTATGCTTCCCTGTGTGTACTAAACCCCATGAACTCTATATTTTCTCTGTGTGTACTGACCCTGTGGACACTATGTTTTCTCTGTGTGTACTGACCCCATGAACACTATCCTTCCCAGTGTATACTGACCCTGCAAACACTGTACTTTCCTGTGTGTACTGACCCCATGAACACTATGTTTTCTCTGTGTGTACTGACCTTATGAACACTATACTGACTCTTTACGGCTAATTTACCATTGTGAACAGCACTATTTTTTGGGGCAAGGGTGACTGGTAATGTTGAGAATGGTGTGCAGTAGCAGTAGGTAGCTACAAAGATTCATTTTTGCTGCTGTTTCAAGTCACGTTCCTCAGCATTCGCAGAGACAGGAGCAGGAGTCCTGCATAGTCATGGGGCCCACAGGACTTTCAGAGTATAATTTACTGGGCCTCAGTTATTTGCGACATGTTTGTGCTCCCTTGTAGCTCCCAACACTCTTAGGGTTCACATTTGCTATTAGTGACATAATGACCAAATGAAAATCTTAGAGTAGCAAAGATATCTAAAGGGGGCTAGAAATAGTTGTCAGTGAGAAACAGGGAACCAACCCTTTGGGGTCCCAGGTAGGAGATCAAGAATTGGCAATGTGGAGCTTACAAAGGAAGGATCTGGAAGGAGGGGCAAGTCTAACAGCATCAAGACTCAACCACTCCTCCTGGACTCTGGTGATGCTCCCAGAAGCTCTGGGGTCTCCTGGCTGGCAGGGTGAGCACTGAAACAGGAAGGATGAGACACTGAGTGGGCAATGAAGGAGTGTCTGTGGTTCAGGACAGATCGGTAGGAAGCCTAGGGAGCTTGGGCAGTTTTCGGGTTCAGGACAGATCTGTAGGGAGCCTAGGGAGCTGGGGCAGTTGACGATTGGGGTTCAGAACAGATCTGTAGGAAGCCTAGGGAGCTTGGGCAGTTGACGATTGGGGTTCAGAACAGATCTGTAGGAAGCCTATCGAGGTTGGGAGAGTGGAGATTCTGGGTCTCTGTCTGACCCTAGGCCAAGCCTGGGCATTTTGAAGCTGAACTTGCTGTCTTGCATGGTCCCATTAAGGAGGTGGGTGGATGTGAGAAAGGCATATGGAGAGGTCCCTTTTGTTCTTTATCCTGGTGCTTCCTCCCAGTGGTCCCGGGTCCTCACATCATTTCCTTGGTCCAAGTGAGAAAGGAGAGGCCCAAACAGGTTAAGGAACCAACACAGAGCCAGATGTTAGATTTGCAGACTCAGGTTCAGATTTACCTGGGGCCTTGGGCACACTGCTGACCTTTGTCGCAGACTCCCTACCTAAGATGAATGCTGGCATCAGCCCTGTGGGCAGACACTGGAGAGAGGCAGGACTGTGTTAACGAGCTCACTGCTTAGCCTGCCCTCTCCGGAGCGCCCAGCTGCTCTTGCAGGCATCTGAGCTCTGCAGTGTGCAAGCTGAGTCCAAGTGTGGATCCACCTTCTTCTTGCTTCTAGGCCGAGGAGCCTCAGCTGGAGTTTTGTTGCCTTGGCTCTTGAATAGCTTCTGATAGAGAAGCATTGATCTATATTCCAGAGTAGACAGGAATATACTGAGGTGCCATGGCTTCCCTGACGTGCGATTAATGGTAGCGAGGTTTCTGGGATTGAGGCAGAACTCCACTGTTCTTCAGTAATCTGTGCTGACACGCTCCCGTGGTTCCTTAACTGAGAATCATGGCTAGGCTGACTCTGAGTTATGAACTACTCTCTTGAAATTACTGCCAGAGAAAGGATTCCTGGCGAAAGGCCGCCCTGCATTTGTGAGGACCTCATGTGTAGGGGCTGCCGTATATTTATTTCTTCTTGGTATTAAGTCTTCAAGAGACAAAAAAGTTATTTTTTAAGCTGCCTTGACTCAAGTTCATTTGGAATCAGAGGATTGGGAGTACAATCTCCTTATAATTTAATATAATTTATATTTTAATACGGGAAAGGCCATAACTTACAGAAGTGAGATGTGGCCAGCATAGTTCCAGTCTGTGGGGTGCGTGCCCTGAAACTGAGGTGCTGCTGACCTCAGTCTGAAATGTGCTGAGCTCTAACTGGACAGCTTTCATTTTTTTCCATGTCTAGTGTGTATTTACAAAAACGCTACGCCTCTTTATACTGCTAGCAGTAGCAGAGAGAATTGCACAAATCACCAGGCATTCATGATTTATTCTCCTCAAAGGTGAGGAAAAATGTAACTCACAAGTGGGAGAGAGAGCAAGGGAGATGTGTGTGTGTGTGTGTGTGTGTGTGTGTGTGTGTGTGTGTACGCGCGCGCATGTGCGTTGTAACGCTACAGAAAACAGGTAAACATGCATAATCCCTCATGGAGTGAGGTTTCCGCAGGGAGCAGCCTGGATGCCAGTGTCATAGTCATGCCTGGTGACCCACTCTGGGCTCTTACAGTGAGGGCTCTGAGGGTTTCCAGTCAGGAAGTATACACATCATTCTCAACTTCCCGGTGGGCAAGGTGGGGATGGGATGGGGCGGTTAACTACAGCCTCTCAGGGAAGGCGGTGTCTTTAGTAAGTCAGAGGCAGGTCCAAGTGCAGTTCCCCCTTGTGAAGCCACAGGCTGGTAATGCACAACAGGAAGGTGCTGATCTGAGATGGTCTTCCCAACCATTGCTCAAGGCTCACACAGGACCAAGTAGCAATGGAGGGACCTACTCCTGGACAGTGCAGGGAGGGACTCCGGCGGGGAGGGGCTCTGTCTACCCGCATCTCCTGAGTGTGGCACTGTGTAAACATACCGTCTTATACACCATTACTGCTGCACAGGAAAGAGACTACCCACACACAATGGGAGAGTGATAACAGCTCAGGTGGCCTGTTTGGGGCACACAACTTAGACATTGATCTGGTTTAGGCTGGCTTAGGGTATGCTCACAGTGTGAGTGATCTCAGAGCTGTAATCCCCGAGAGGCTTCCTAGAGACTGGATTTGACCAGGACAAACCTACACTTGTAGTTTTCTGATCCTCTCTGAACTGGCATATGAAGGAAGTTACTATTGATGCCTCGGATGTAGAGCTTATGACCTGCCAGACGCCCTCCCAGGCATGTAACTGCTTTAGATACACTCCCACTCTTGCTTAAGGAGGGAAGGGGTTCAGCTACGACCTCAGTTTTACACACGAGAAAAGGGAGATGTTGAAACATCCAGCGTTGATGATTGACAGGGCCAGGATCCTCACCAGCAACAACTGGCCTGAACAGGTACATAACGTCTGGGGAAGATGAACAAAGAGTGAGAAGCTACAGGAACCAAAGGTGGTCAGCGCTCACTGGCCCCCCAGCAGCTTCTGAGTGCACTCCCAGCACTGCAGTCCTGCTGACACTGAAGCTCTTCTATGGGGAGGGGCATGGCAGCAGGGCTGTGTAGAGAGCAGGGTAAGGGCGGGCCAGAGAAGGTCGAAATGCCTTAGGCAGAATGCTAACCCACACCCGCCTTCTTTCCAGAAATAAGGAAGTGGCACAGCCACACCCGGCCTTTCTTTGGTTTGGGGCCTCCCCTCCAAAACACTCTCCACCTGTTGTTCATCTGAGCGGGGTCCCAGGGCCATTCCACAGGGCTTCCGAGGACTGTGCCTAATCCCTGACCTACAGTGGGATGTCAGCCTGTGTGGACCCCGGGACCACTCAGTTCATGGTGTGGTGTGAAGGCAGAGAGAGGAAGGGTGTGAACCCAAGGGCATGGTTATGAGAAGTAACAGTGACTGGGAGGAGGGCAACTATGTAGTACAGAAAGTCACACTGTTTAAAAAAATATCTGAAGGTCAGCCAAGCACTCGTGATTCTGCAAAACCCGCAAGTCTCTGGGCTTCTCAAGATGAATGGAGATGATCAACGTGATAGCTTACGAAAATGTGGGTGGTGCTCATTCTCAGAGGGCACCAGGATACGAGGCTCGTGGAGAACATGTCTTAGAGGGCACCAGGATACGAGGCTCGTGGAGAACGTGTCTGCAGTGAGCGGGGAGCTCCTGTACAAGGGTGCTCCTCCACTGCCCGCTCCTCACATCTCCAGGCGGCCCAGGCATCTGCTTAGCAGGTGGGAGCCCCCAGTCTGACCTGCATCACCCTTGAAGGGCTCCAGCAGGCTGGGCACGGCAAACAGGGCACTGGCAGGGTTTGCCCTCTCCTCTTCCCTCTCCCTTGCTAAACCAGGAGGTGACATAAAGCTCACCCCAAGGTCTGTTCCCTTCTTTGGCCATGGACTCATTCCTGAAACTAAACATCAGGATTCATTTTTTGGCTACACTGGCTAACCTGTCCAGTCGGGTCTTACCAACTCACCTACCATAGACTTCTCCCTTTCTCCTAAAAAACTACCTGCTGCTGCTGTCTGTCTTTGCCTGATCCAGAGGGGCCCCTCCCCACACCTGCTTGCCCCTCTGTGGTAATAAATGTCCTTTGTGTGGAGACTCTGGTGTCTAGGTATGTCACGGGCCCTCCAACCCCATGAATGGATCTATTGGTTGTCATAGAAATACAGAAATGTACCCGGAATCAGCCTCAAAATTTTAACGAAGCATAAAACTGGCTGGGCTTGGTGGTGTTCGCCTCTAATCCCAGAAGCCAGGTCTCTGTGAGACCAGTCCGTTCAGCATACAAGTGCCAGGCCAGCGAGGGCCACACAGCAGAAATGACTGCTACAATTCGGACTGAATCTCTGTTTCGGGAGAGCCACACTGCCTGTCTGCAGTGCCGTGGGTGTGGCCCTGCGTGTCTGGTTTTGCTGCAGTCCTCCAGCAGGGGTCTTAGACATCATTGCTACCCTCTGGCCTCTTCGTGGCACTGCAGATGAAGCTGTCCTCACAGTTTTCCTTAACAGTTGTGTGCTCAGAGTATGTGAGGACACAACTGATTTCTGCCTATCATTAGCCTTACTACAAATCTTGCTAGTAACTGTTCTGTAGATTCCTGGGATTTGCCAAATTATAAACACAGCTGCCTGCCAATAGGTGTGCTTTAATTCTGCTCTTTAAGCCTCCCCCTTCTCGACCTTTCTAAGGGTAAAGGTGTCCAGTAACTTACCGAGGCACGTGGTTAAGAAATGAAACAGCCTGCTTTGGTGGGGATTTAGTGTTTTCATTTTTTTTTTCAGACTTGACACAATTCAAAGATTCAAATCATTCTTCAGAAAAAAGTTCAACTAAACTTCCCACCAAAGCCGTGAATGTGTCAACAGAGATTTCTCCAGTGGCAATCTCACAAGGAAGGGGTGTGAAGGACAACACACAGTAGGTCCCTATCACCCAGACACCCAGGTGCTGCTGCCCTACTGCCAGTCAATCATGCTGACAACTGATGTCTGCTCATCAGACACTCATCAGAGCCCCGACACTCACTATGGGGGACACTGGGATGGATATCCAGTAGCCCTCAGACAGGCTGATCTCTGCTGGTGGGAGGTGGGCCGCTCAGAATGCCTAGCTGCTACTTTCTCAAGAGGTCCCCTTTCCTTGAGGGCCTGAAGCAGGCGCAGCCATTCAAGCAGCATGCTAAATGAACTGCTCAGAGCAGAGAGAGCCCCTGCTGAGATTTCTAGAGCTGGGGTGAGATAGGAAGAAAGGCTGGGGTAAATGCCAGAAGGTTTCAAGGTTTCTGTACTGGGGAAAGACAGTGCAGAGCAGACTGGCTGCATACACTTTGCATATGCTGAACTGCCTGATGGTAAGCGAGAATCTCAGAAAACAGCATCAATAACAGGAACTGGAGACCTACCCAGGTACTGTGAAAAAGCTTCAGGACATGCTATTTAGAATTCCTTAACATTGTTCTTTCTCTGCCAACAGTCTTAACAGGTACTGTTGCACATAGGTTGGGCATCCCCCTGCCTTACAAGGACACAGCTGGGTCAGGTGCTGCAGACCTTACCTTTCTTGGCTTTGCTGTAGTCCCAGGTTTCATTCCCTGTCCTCAAGATCCAGCTCATCCTTGTCCCACAGTTTCCTGCTAGGGACCACACCTGACAGTTACTGCCTAGACCTCATGAGATCACACTGCTGTGACTGGGGGACACACACAGCATACAGCAGGAAGTGACGAGCCTGAAGGCTCCATGGCCATCCAGCTTCTTGCCAGCTTGGCCCAAGTTAAATACATCACACCTGCTCTGACTTCCGCTTGCTCTCGACGAGCAGTTTTTACTGCCTACAAAAGCAAACCGTGCCTCAAGACGATGGGTAAAGTGTGGCTTGTGTGCACACGTGAGCATACAGGCATGCATGCACACACATGAATGCACACACACACACACACACACACACACACACACACCTCTATGAGTGAATAATGGAGTGACTGAGAAGAAGCAGTTAACAAACAGAAGGCAGTTGATTCCTATGGGTGTCATCCCACTCCCCCTCAAACAGATCTGCAATACATATAAGTATCATACACATACGCAATAACTCTCAAAAACAATCACAGTGGTAAAGCAATGGGGGGCATATTCAGGTCAAACCCTCGTAAAGGGTAAAGGCGTTCCTTTCTAACCACATTCTAACAACGTTAACGTAAACCTAAGAGTATTTCTGCATAGAAAGCTGAAAAGAACAGCAGAAGGCCACTAAAAACGAGAGCAATTACTGGAAAAATAGAGACCGTCAAGGCAAACCCAGCATGAACAGCACAAGGAGGCGGCAGGGAGTCAGTTCTCCATCTGCCTTCCTACCTCAGGAGTTCTTTCCGGACTACGTACACATCATGGACGATCTACAAACGCATGCAGATCTCACAAAGTAGGACATGCTATGACGGCATGTGTGACGTGGTGTGTTACATTCAGCAACACGGTTTCCACGTGCTCCATGTATAAACACACAGCTGTGAGTCAGAGCTAACCTCTAAAATACTGGAAACTGTATTTTTGGTATATAAAAACTAGGGAGTTGAGATGATCTTTTTGTATTTTAATAAAAACTGTCCTCATGGGAGGCGGGTGGCTTAGGGGTCTTTCAGTCTCCCTGGGACTGCTCAGACACAGGGACCTAGGCAGTTGGTGCCGCCTCTCAGGGATCCCAGGGTCCTTAGGTGCCGGGGTGAGGGAGGTGTCAGGGAGGAGCTCCTAGCTTCAGTTCACTGGTCGTCGTTAGCATGAGACTCTCTTGGTTTCTGGAGGTGCCCGCCACCCATCTGCCCCACATCTGATTGGTTGAGGGCACAGCAGAGGAGTGAAGGCGGATGTCCTTCAGAGGGTGGAAGGCTGATTCTATGGTGGGCGGGCGCCCTGTGTACCCAAATGCTTACGCTGTCCCATCAGATAACTACTTGGATGTTGGGCTGCAATCAACTGGCCTCTCTAGAACCCATAGCCTCCTCTTGGTGACTTCCCCTCCCCTATTCCTTCACCCTTCTCTCTTCGCTTGTTGGCTCTCCTCTGGGTAGGAAGAGATAACTCAGTTGTTCCAAGGACCCTCACCCAAGGCCACTCACTCTATACAGGGATTCCTTCTCTTTCTTCCAAGGATTTCCCACCATTTTTTTCACCTAAAACTTAGCTATAAAAATTATACTTACTTTGCCTCATCTAAATATTAATGAAGTTACATTTTAATGGCCACTAGCCGAGGTTCATGCTTCCGGGTGGCAGAGAAGGCAGTGAAGAGGAGAGGAGACTGGTGTATGTACAGCTTGCCTAGGACACAGTAGGTTCTTCTGTAGAAGATTCCAGCCAAGAGTGGACGAAAGGTTCTCAGGTTAGTGAATCACAGTGAGCCCTGGGGTGGGTATGAGGGTCAGTGTTTCTGTTTGTAGCATGGTGTGTCCCATGCCAGGCTGCAGCACACACACTTTGTGATGCAGAACACAGTCTTCTCTATCCTCCTCGGCCTATGAGCTGTCAGCTCCAGGGTGAAGAGTGGTAGTGGGAAATAATGACTCTCCAGAGCCCAGAGGTGCTTGGCAGCTGCCACGAGTCTGCTGCCCACAAAGTGTGGTTGGCACCCAGCACCACTCCCTAGCCTGGACTTCATGGTTAATTACAGTCCTGCAACCTGCGGTCTTCCTGCCACAAGTCCTCTTCTCCACAGCAGGTGATGCTCAACTTTAAATTGATTACTTTCTAGATGAGCTGAGCATTCAAAACCTATGGAGCATGCACAAGAGGTTTCCTTCTTTCTTTCCCCCCTCATATCATTAGTATTTGATTGCCAGGGGAGCAGTGTCAGAAAGGCAGGCTTCCTGCTTACTTCTGTGGTGCCAAGCTGAGTGACAAGGCCCGCGCTTCTCCATCTCCAGGCTTGCTTTCCTCATTTGGAAGGCAGGCTCAGCGCAGCATAAACCATGCAGCGTCACTGAGGAAATCAGTGAGAACCGAATGGCATGTGGCTGGAGGTCGGGGTGGGCTCCGTGGCAGGAAGCTGCACGTCCGTTACATATTTGAGCCTTGCTCAGTAATTATATTTTTCATCTCCTTCCTATCTATCTGATCAGGAGACTTTTTTTTCTTCCTTTGCACAAATTACATCTTTCTCGCTCTTCATAATATCCTCTTTTAAAAGAAGCTAGCAGCTTTGGGAGGGACGGAGTGTAGGGCAGGCGTTAAGGTTTCAATCCAGAATGGACAATTTCCCATACTTTTCTTATGATTCCCATGCCCCGTCTTAAACACAGCTGTCAGGACAAGAGGCTCATTAAAAAGATTGTTTTGACTGATGGTATGTTCATGTATCAAATTGGAAATCCATCCAAAAATACTAGAGGGGGGGTAGACAGAGGTGGCTGTGAGCCACGAAGGGGACAGCCTTGTAGAATGTAAAAGGTACAAGTGCCAGGAGTGAGTACCTCTGGCTAGAGCCAGGGAAGACTGCAGCCATCAAGTGTGGGCCCCTTGCTAAGTGCATTTCTGTTTAAAACCTGGGAAAATGAATTCCTGCCAGGGGTTCCTAAAAGAACATGTCAACACGCCCTATGCATTGAAATGCCCATCACAGCATCGAGGCTTGATTTAGGGTTGAGGGAGTGTCCTAATGTCCCTTCCAGCCCATTCTCCTACTGGAGCCTTTTCATCAGCTTCCTCTTCATTCTCAGAGCGCTCCTTGTGAACTCCTGTCAGCTGCTCTCTTTAACTCTAGATCTGTGTTAGGATATTTTAGCTTTTAGTGGCTATAATGTCTCTCAACCAAAGCAAAGTCTGTGTCTGTGTTTGGCTGTGATCTGTGCATCCCAGAGAAGAAAGGGAAGCAGGTGGGCCACCATCCACGTTAGGTAGGTGCAACTGCTCGAAGGTTTGTTTCATGAAGGTCTGTGTCGGTTTATCTTCCTGTTTTCTTTCCCCGGGATTGTAGCTTTCGTCTCCAACCACAGAAAGCAGCATCTGAGCTCTAACTGGGAGGACGAAATGACCAACGGTCTTCCTGGAAGTTTTGCCTGCTAAACTCCAGAATGGCATGAGGCCATAGTAGGTTCAAAGAGGGCGTTTCAGCCTAAGTGGGAGCCTCAACAAACCAGGCCCAAAATGGGGCTCCCAGGTTTGCACGAGAGCAAATGTAGCCTGTGGACTGACCAGAGCCACCTTCCTCAGATGATATCCAACCACATCGACTATAGGAAAGCATCCAGGAGACCCCCACTGTAGGATCCTCATCTGGCACCTGTCCTGTGACACCAAACACAGTCTCAGTGTGCAGTGGCCAGGTGTCTCCAGAGCTCTCATCTGGTACAGTTGTTCTGCAGCTCTGGCCTCTGCCTGCCCTGCAATCCATTTCGGTTACCATTTCTTTCCTTTTTCAAATGCTTGATAAACTTAAAGGGAATACTTTTAGCTAACATGTTTATGTGTCTGGGTGTTTTGCCTGCATGCATTCCTGTGGGTCGCATGGGTGTCCAGTGCCCAAGGAGGACAGCAGAGGGCTTTGGATCCCTTGGGACAGCTGTGAACCACCCTCAAGATTCTGCTCCCTCCTTGAGAGGTTTTCCTTCTTTGCCCTGCAGACACACTAGCTGCCTCCACATCCATGGCCTTCCCTTTCCCCTGCTTTTGTTCTCAGAAAGTCCGGTCCAAGATGGCTGAACTGGGCCTTGGTAGAGGGGGCAGTGGCAACCTCCCCCAGGGCCTCCACAGGGTTGGGAACTCAGAATGGAGGAGACATGGGAGAAATGCTGGGGTTCTAGGAGATTTTCATTTCTTTTAAAATGTTCCTTTCCTGACTTTGGAGGATGCCTTCCTGGGAAATTCACATCCTCAGCATCCTCAGGAGGTCCCGAGCAGGAGAAAAGCTATGTTGGGAAGACAGGATGGATGTCTGCTTAGATCCTGGTCACCACCAACCACAGACGGTCTCTGCGTGTGGCGTACAGACCGTCTTATTCTCTGGGCTGGGCAGTGCGAGTTTTCTGTTTCATAGAACCCAGTGGAACCTGGGAAGCTTCACTTGTTAGGACAGCAGCGTCACTTAGGGTTGTCTGTGGAAGCTCTTGTAAAGGAGCAGCTCTGCCTGGCATCTGTGAGTTCAGATGTTTTCTGGCTGGCTGGGGTTGTGTGGGGTTGGCCACTGGCTGTGAGGTTGCAGGAACTGCCTTCCCTGGTGCCTGTGTTCCGCAGAGCCCAGGTGCTAGCATAGTTCCTAACTGTAGAAGAGAAAACAGACTCAGGGCTGTCACCTCCTGCCACGTTCATGACAGAGGTGGTCTGGAAGTGAGAAGTGGACGATGCACACTGGAGGCAGAGTGTGAGGAAGCAAAGCCCTCTGACTTAGATGGTGGTCCTTCCTCCTGGTAGGGGACCTCGGTGTGGGTTAAGGTGAGTGTGGAATTTCTGGAAGAGAACTGCCGGGTGGGTAAGTACTACCCTCAGATAGAATATCAGTGGCCATCTTGTTACCACCCACTGTTGCTTTTATGGCCCATAAGTGAAGAATGCCTTTTCTGTTTCTTCCTGGTCACCTGTAGGCTTCAGTAAGGACCCATGTGATGGGTCCAAACCTGCTGTCTGCCTCTTTCCAGACACACTCTGCCAACCCCTGACCATACTTCAGTATAGGATTTAGTTTTTAATGTTGATGCCCTGAACAAAGACCAGGATTCTAGGAGGAAGGACAAATGATAAGATATATCACGACAGATTGAACAAGGCCATCTTCCCTCAAAGCATTGTTTTTAAATTCAAAAGATAGAGATGAGTAAAAAAAACTAACGCAGCACATCATTCACACAGTTACCACCCACAGGCAGCATGCAGCGAGCCCTGCACTGCCACCCATCCACAGACAGCATGCAGCGAGCCCTGCACTGCCACCCATCCACAGGCAGCATGCAGCGAGCCCTGCAGTGCCACCCACCCACAGGCAGCATGCAGCGAGCCCTGCACTGCCACCCACCCACAGGCAGCATGCAGTGAGCCCTTACTCTCACCCACAGACAGCATGCAGCGAGCCCTGCACTGCCACCCACCCACAGACAGCATGCAGTGAGCCCTGCACTGCCACCCACCCACAGACAGCATGCAGCGAGAGCCCTTACTGTCACCCACAGGCAGCATGCAGCGAGCCCTGCACTGCCACCCACCCACAGGCAGCATGCAGTGAGCCCTTACTGTCACCCACCCACAGACAGCATGCAGCGAGCCCTTACTGTCACCCACAGACAGCATGCAGTGAGCCCTTACTGTTGCCCACAGACAGCATGCAGTGAGCCCTTACTGTCACCCACAGACAGCATGCAGCGAGCCCTGCACTTCCACCCACAGACAGCATGCAGTGAGCCCTTACTGTCACCCACAGACAGCATGCAGTGAGCCCTTACTGTCACCCACAGACAGCATGCAGCAATCTGATCCTCTCCACCCCTTCACTCCCTTCACCCACAGACAGAATGCTTCAAACTCCTTCACTGTTTAGGAAGATACATTACACTTACAACAAAGTATCCTTCATCCTGAAGCTCCTGGTTTTACCCCTAAGGCTGGTGGGGGTGGTCAGTGACCTTCATGACTGGTGAGGATTTGGGGGGAAAGGAACCCGTCTACACTGCCTGTGGGAACACAAACACGTCTAGCCACTAAGGAAATTGGCATGGAGGTCTCTAAAAACACTACAGATAGAAGTAGCACATGATCCAGCTATACCAGTCCTCAGATACATATGACAGAATCCAGACCAGGACAGTGGAACCAGCTTACCCATTATCACATCGCTATTCTCAGTGGCTAGGTGGTGATGCCCACGAGGCCATCACAGGATGACTGGACAATGGAAGTGTGGTGCGTCCACACAGAGGAGTTCTAGCTGGCCTCAAAGAACAAACCATGTTGCTTGTAAGAAATGGATGAAAGTAGAGATCACTATGTGAAGTGAAATAAGCCAGATACAAAAAGACGAGTATCCTACATGATAATCTTTCTCACATACATGAAGTCTGGGGAGGAGCTAAAGCAAAAGCTGGGACTATTAGGAACTCTGAAGCACAGAAGCAGAGAAGAAGCTAAGGGTGACAAAGGGGACGGAAGTGGTCACAGTGCACTGTGTGTGCAGAAAGGTCACAAAGAAGCTAATTCTTTGCACAGCTAATATATGCTAATAAAAAAGAGAACTTTCCAATAAAAGTTCGGAGAAAGAACTCGTGGGAAGGGGGTTGGGGATTTAGCTCAGTGGTAGAGCGCTTGCCTAAAGGCCCTGGGTTCCCGGGTCCCCAGCTCCGAAAAAAGAACCAAAAAAAAAAAAAAAAAAAAAAAGAACTCGTGGGAAGAAAAATAATGGCCATTCCATAACCCAACTAAAGAGCCAGAGACTGGACTCAGGGCTTCTCCGCACTGGTGGAATCATCACACACGTAGCAGTCTCTATGAACTCAAACAGGCCACAGCACCTCCAGACACACACATTAATTGGGCTTCAGGTGCTCCTAAAGTAGAAGACACAATCGTGAGCCTAAGGTTCCTATGAATTAAAGGTGTGTGGGTGGTCTTTAATGGGGACTAGGAAGTGGAAAGGGAAGGAAAGGAGGAAAAAAAGGCAAGAAATATTGCCAACATGGAATCCACCCATGTAATGGCTTGTGTTCTCCTGACACACTCCACAATTACTGGGAGATGGTCCTCTGTAGAGTCCTGCAGAGATTAACTTGATCTCCTTAGTTAGGTGGTAAGACCTGCTCACTGTGGGCAGCACTATTCCCTGCTGAGATGCTCGACTGAAAATGGAGAAAGGGGCCCAAGCAGTAAACACCCATCTCTCTGCTTCCTGCCTATGGACTGGGTGTGGTGAGTTGCCTCAAGCTCCTGTTGCCTTGACTCCCATACCATGATGAACTGTCCCCTGCACCAGGATCTGAATAAGCCATTTCTCCCTTAAGTTGTTCCTGCCAGAGCACTGACACACCTGAGAGCAGACGTAAGACCAACTCCTCTGCTCTGAGCCACCCACTTGTAGGCCTCAGGACACACAAATCCAGGAGCAGTCTGGGACAGGACCTTTCCAGTTTCTGCCTGAAGCTGAACACAGCCCTCTGTACCTAGATTTGGCTGTAAGAAAACAGGTCTACAGGAGTGCTGACACACAGGCTTACAGGACGGTCAAGCCACTGTCAGAAACAGCAATACAGGCTAACACCAGAGACAACCTGATGGCGAGAGGCAAGCACAGCAACCTATGCAACAGAAACCAAGACTTGGCATCATCAGAGCCCAGTTCTTCCACCAAAGCAAAGACGGGATATCACAACACACCAGAAAAGCAAGATTTGGATTTAAAATCACATCTAATGATGATGATAGAGGATGTTAAGATGGACATAAATAACTCTTAAAGAAATACAGGACAACACAGGTAAACAAGTAGAGGCCCTTAAAGAGGAAACACAAAAATCCCTTCAAGAATTACAGGAAAACACAGTGAAGGAATTGAACAAAACCATCTAGGATCTAAACATGGAAATAGAAACAATAAAGAAATCACAAAGGGAGACAACTGTGGAGATAGAAAACCTAGGAAAGAGATCAGGAGTTGCAAACATCACCAAAAGAATACAAGAGATAGAAGAGAGAATCTCAGGGGCAGAAGATAACATAGAAAACATTGACATAACCATCAAAGAAAATGTAAAACACAAAAAGCTCCTAACACAAAACATTCAGGAAATCCAGGACACAATGAAAAGGTCAAACCTAAGGATAATAGGTATAGAAGAGAGTGAAGACTCCCAACTTAAAGGACCAGTAAATATCTTCAACAAAATTATAGAAGAAAACTTCCCTAACCTAAAGAAAGAGATGCCCATAAGCATACAAGAAGCCTACAGAACTCCAAATAGATTGGACCAGAAAAGAAATTCCTCCCACCACATAATAGTCAAAACACCAAATGCACAAAACAAATATTAAAAGCAGTAAGGGAAAAAGGTCAAGTGACATATAAAGGCAGACCTATCAAACTTACACCAGACTTCTCACCAGAGACTATGAATGCCAGAAGATCCAGGGAGAATGTCACACAGATCTTAAGAGAACATAAATGCCAGCTCAGGCTATTATATCCAGCAAAACTCTCAATTAACATAGAAAGAGAAACCAAGATATTCCATGACAAAACCAAATTTATATAATATCTTTCCACAAAACCAGCCCTACAAAGGATAATAGATGGAAAACTCTAACACAAGGAGGAAAACTACACCCTAGAAAAAGCAACAAAGTGATCTTCTTGCAACAAACCCAAAAGAAGAGAGACACACAAATGTAATTCCACCTCTAACAACAAAAATAACAGGAAACAACAATCACTATTACTTAATATCTCTTAACATCAATGAACTCAATTCCCCAATAAAAAGACATAGACTAAGAGACTGGATACGTAAAGAGGACCCAGCATTTTGCTGCATACGGGAAACACATCTCAGTGACAAAGACAGATACTACCTCAGAGTAAAAGGCTGGAAAACAACTTTTTCAAGCAAATGGTCCCAAGAAACAAGCTGGAGTAGCCATTCTAATATCGAATAAAATCAACTTTCAACCAAAAGTTATCATAAAAGAAACCGTACTAAACCTTACACATTGCACCTCACACAATAATAGTGGGAGATTGCAACACCTCACTTTCATCAGTGGACAGATCATGCAAACAGAAACTAAACAGAGATATAGAGAAACTAACAGAAGTTATGAACCAAATGGATTCAACAGGTATTTACAGAACTTTTCTTCCTATAAAAAGAATATACTTTCTTCTCAGCACCTCATGCTACCTTCTCCAAAATAGACCATATAATCTGTTGCAAAACAGGCCTCAACAGATACAAGAAGGGGGAAAGAATCCCATGCATCCTATCAGATCACCATGGACTAAGGCTGGTCTTCAATAACAACAAAAATGACAGAAAGCCCACATACACATGGAAGTTGAACAATGCTCTACTCAATGATAACCTGGTCAAGTAAGAAATAAATAAATTAAAGACTTTTTAGAATTTAATGACAATGAAGGTACAACATACCCAAACTTATGGGACACAATGAAAGCAATGCTAAGAGGAAAATTTATAGCGCTGAGTGCCTCCAAAAAGAAACTGGGGAGAGCATACACTAGCAGCTTGTACAGCACACCTGAAAGCTCTAGAACAAAAAGAAGTAAATCCACCCAAGAGGAGTAGAAGGCAGGAAACAGTCAAACTCAGGGGTTGAATCAACCAAGTAGAAACAAAAAGAACTATACAAAGAATCAACAAAACCAGGAGCTGGTTCTTTGAGAAAATCATCAAGGTTAGCCAGACTAAACAAAGGGCACAGAGAGAGTATCCAAATTAACAAATTAACAAATTAATTAACAAATTAACAAAATCAGAAATGAAATGGGAGACATAGTGACAGAATCTGAGGAAATTAAAAAAAATCATCAGATCCTACTACAAAAGCCTATATTCAACAATACTAGAAATCTGGATGAAATGGACAATTTTCTAGACCACTTACCAAAGTTAAATCAGGATCAGATAAACCATCTAAACAGTCCCACAACTCCCAAAGAAATAGAAGCAGTCATTAAAAGTCTCCCAACCAAGAAAAGCCCAGGACCAGATGGGTTTTGTGCAGAATTCTATCAGACCTTCATAGAAGACCTCATACCAATACTGTCCAAACTATTACACAAAATAGAAACAGAAGGAACACTACTCAATTCCTTTTATGAAGCTAAAATTACACTTATACCTAAACCACACAAAGACCCAACAAAGAAAGAGAACTTCAGACCAATTTCCCTTATGAATATGGATGCAGAAATAATCAATAAAATTCTTGCAAACAGAATCCAAGAACACACCAAAACGATCATCTATCATGCTCAAGTAGGCTTCATCCCAGTGATGCAGGTAGGGATGTTTCAATATATGGAAATTCAATACTATAATCCACTATGTAAACAAACTCAAAGGAAAAAAAATACATGATCATCTCATTAGATGCTGCGAAACCATTTGGCAAAATTCAATACCCTTCATATTAAAAGTCTTGGAAAGATCAGGAATTCAAGGCCCATACCTAAACATAGTAAAAGCAATATACAGCAAACAAGTAGCCAATAGCAAACTAAATGGAGAGAAACTTGAAGCAATCCCACTAAAATCAGGGACTAGACAAGGCTGCCCACTCTCACCCTACCTATTCAATATAGTACTCAAAGTCCTAGCCAGAGCAATTAGACAACAAAAGGAGGTCAAAGGGATACGAATTGGAAAGAAAGAAGTCAAAATATCACTATTTGCAGATGATATGATAGTATACTTAAGTGACCCTAAAAAAATCCACTAGAGAACTACTAAGCCTGATAAACAACTTCAGCAAAGTGGCTGGATAGAAAATTAACTCAAACAAATCAGTAGTCTGCCTCTACTCAAAGGATAAGCAGGCAGAGGAAGAGATTAGGGAAATGACAGCCTTCAGAATAGTCACAAATAACACAAAATACCCCAGTGTGACTCTAACTAAGCAAGTGAAAGATTTGTATGACAAGAACATCAAGTCTCTGAAGAAAGAAATTGAAGAACATCTCAGAAGATGGAAAGATCTTCCATGCTCATGGATTGGCAGGATTAATATAGTAAAAATGGCCATTTTGCCAAAAGCAATCTACAGATTCAATGCAAACCCCATCAAAATTTCAACTCAATTCTTCAGAGAGTTAGAAAGAGCAATTTGCAAATTCATTTGGAATAACAAAAAACCCAGGATAGTGAAAACTATCCTCAACAATAAAAAAACTTCTGGGGGAATCACTATCCCTGAACTCAAGCAGTATTACAGAGCAATAGTGATAAAAACTGTATGGTATTGGTAAAGAGACAGGCAGTGGATCAGTGGAATAGAATTGAAGACCCAGAAATGAACCCACACACCTATGGTCACTTGATCTTTGACAAAGGAGTTAAACCCATTCAGTGGAAAAAAGTGCTGGTTGAACTGGAGGTCAGCATGTAGAAGAAGGCAAATTGATCCATTCTTATCACCCTGTACAAAGCTTAAGTCTAAGTGGATCAAGAACCTCCACATCAAACCAGATACATTTGAATTAATACAAGAAAAAATGATGAAGAGCCTCAAACACATGGGCACTGGGGAAAATTTCCTGAACAGAACACCAATGGCTCATGCTCTAAGATCAAGAATTGACAAATGGGATCTCATAAAACTGCAAAGCTTCTGTAAGGCAAAGGACACTGTGGTTAGGACAAAACGGCAACCAACAGATTGGGAAAAGATCTTTACCAATCCTATATCCCAAAGAAAACTAATATCCAATATATACAAAGAACTCAAGAAGTTAGACTCCAGAGAGCCAAATAACCCTATTAAAATGGGGTTCAGAGCTAAACAAAGAATTCTCAGCTGAGGAATATTGAATGGCTGAGAAGTACCTAAAGAAATGTTCAACATCCTTAGTCATCAGGGAAATGTAAATCAAAACAACCCTGAAATTGTCTCACACCAGTCAGAATGGCTAAGATAAAAAACTCAGGTAACAATAGATGCTGGCGAGGATGCGGAGAAAGAGGAACACTCCTCCATTGTTGGTGGGATTATAAGCTGGTACAACCACTCTGGTAATCAGTCTGGAGGTTCCTCAGAAAATTGGACAGTGCACTACCTGAGGACCCAGCTATACCTCTCCTGGGCACATACCCAAAAGATGCTCCAACATATAACAAGGACACGTGCTCCACTATGTTCATAGCAGCCTTATTCATAATAGCCAGAAGCTGGAAAGAACCCAGATGTCCTTCAACAGAGGATGGATACAGAAAATGTCATATATCTACACAATGGAGTACTATTCAGCTATCAAAAACAATGACTTCATGAAATTCATAGGCAAGTGGATGGAATTAGAAAATATTATCCCGACCCGTGGGAGAGATACCTTACCGCCTGGTCAGGTGGGCACTCCTGAGGCTGCAGAGCGGAAGAGACCACCAACACTGCCCACCCCTGCCCACATCCCTGACCCAAGAGGAAACTGTACAAGGCCTCTGGGTTCCTGTGGGGGAGGGCCCAGGAGCAGCAGGAGCCCTGCCTGAGACACCGCCGGAACCTGAAGGAAA
>NC_046162.1:10258536-10474882 GCF_011064425.1 Rattus rattus | reverse complement strand
AAAGAAAATATTATCCCAATATTTGAGTGAGGTAACCCAATAAAAAAAAATCCAGACATGGTATGCACTCACTGATAAGTGGATATTAGCCCAAAAGCTTGAATTACCCAAGATAAAATCCACAGATCACATGAAATTCAAGAAGAAGGACGATCACAGTGCAGATGCTTCAGTCCTTAAAAGGGGGAATAAACATATTCATAGGAGGAGATATAGAGACAAAGTTTGGAGCAGAGAATGAAGGAATGACCGTTCAGAGCCGGCCCCACCTGGGGATCCAGCCCTTATAAATATATCCACCAAACCAAGGCAATATTGATGAAGCCAAGAAGTGCATGCTGACAGGAGCCTGATAAAGCTGTCTCCTGAGAGGATCTGCCAGAGCCTGACAAATACAGAGGCAGATGCTGGCAGCCAACTATTGAACTGAGAACAGGGTCTCCATTGGAGGAGTTAGAGAAAGGATTGAAGGAGCTGTAGGGACTTGCAACCCCATAAGAACAACAGTGCTAACCAACCAGAGCTCCCAGGGACTAAACCACCAACCAAAGAGTACACGTGGAGGGACCCATGGCTGCAGCTGCATGTGTAGCAGAGGATGGCCTTGTTGGGCACCGGTGGGAAGGGAAGCCCCTTGGTCCTGCCAAGGCTGGACCCCCCAGTCTAGGGGATGTCAGGGTGGGAAGAGGGGTCATTGGGGAGGCGGAGCGCCTTCATAGAAGAGGGGGGGGTGGATGGGATAGGGAGCTTAAAAATTTCTAATAAAGAAATTAATTAAAAAAAGAAACAAAAGGTTGCTCTTGCCAGTGTTTTATCTGCAGCAGATAAAGACACACGCTTGTCTCCCGAGATGTCTCAATCACAGTTTAAATACTTTTTATTTTATTCCTATTTTCTGGAGCCATGATTCCCATTTTAAGTGACATTTACCTGGGGTCCACAATCCTCAGCTCATCAGGATTTATACTCCACTCCCCCACCTTCCCAGGGGCTGGCCTCAGTCTATGAGGGCTGGAATCCAGGAACCCAGCATTTAAACAAAGACCACATGTTGTGCTCAAGGGGACAGGAGAAAAAGAAAGGTTCAATCTAGGGGCAAAAAAGCTGCTGGCTTTGTAACAGAGGAGTTACAAGTCAGAGCCTGTGTGCTATTCTAGAATCTCCTTTAGCACAAGTTCTTGGAACATTCACAGGCTAAGCTTCCCTGACTGGGTGGACCAGCTCCCTTCCTGCAGAGGCCCTGGAGGAAAAGCATTGGGCCTACACAGCTATCCCTCCTTCCCCACCAGGGCTGGCCATGGCCGAGGTCACTAAGGATGCTCATTAATGCCTCTGGGTACTCTTACAGATCCAAGTCCAGCCTTCCTATGTGCCCCGGGGAGAGCTCACCCGACCTCCTGTCCTGTAGGGTTTAATTACATGTATACAGTTACAATGGCACTTGTTGTGTAGCATTTAGTAAATGGTAACCAGTAATATTGTAGTCACTGTTGTAAATGTACACATTAGAACTGATCCTCAAGGAGGCTGGCTATCCTGTGAATTTATCCACTGGAGATACAGTGAGGCCACTGCAGGAACAGGGAATCACACCCTCCCCCTCCCAGCCCCCAGCCCAGTCAACAGAGAGGGACAGATTCAACACTGTCAGAGAGACAAGGCTCCAACCAACACTATTACCAGTATGCTAAAGGTACCAGAAAGAAAATGTGTCCCCTAAGTCTCAATTTATCTACTGTTAAGTCATTTCAGTTGTTTCTCACTAAGAATGAGGAGTAGACTGACAAACTGAGGGCAATATTTAATAATTTGCATTAATGAGCACCAGCCAGAAGCAGACACTGGGCCGAAAGGCTGGGTCATTTCACCAAGCTTAAAGGCCAGCTCCCTGCTGCCCAGCTTTGCAACCCCAGCGAGAGCTCAGTACAACGGAGAGAGCCCAGCTGCCTCAGGAGAGGCTTGTGTGGATTTGCCAGCGGACAGTAACACCCACACCCTTAGCCATGGCTCCAAAGAAACCTGCTTTCCGGGTTTGTGGGGAGAAAAGTCCCTCGTTTAGGGGTCTTATCACTGAGGAGACAGGAGGATGGGAATTAGCATCTCAGGTAAATGGGAAGCTCAGGCCTAGGCTTTATCCTAACAGACCAGGCCACAACACCCTGGCATGACTCCGACCTTGCAAAGATGCGGCTACAAGGTCCTCGCCTGGGCTTCTTCCCAGAAGAATGCCCTGGTTTCCTTCTTCTTCTGAGCCTATGTTATCATAAATGGACACGAGGCGTCGATAGCTCCTTTCCTAACAGTTGATGAGCTGTTGTTGGCTCCCTCACGTTACTATGGCTGTGAATGAGGCACTGTAGAGAGGAGTGGGCACGGAGGAGTCTTAGCTACTTTTCAATTGCTGTGATAAGGCACCGTGACCACCGTGACTTAAGAAAGTGTTTAATTTGGGGCTCATGGTTCTAGAGGGTTAGTCTATGGCCATCATGGCAGGGAGCATGGTGACAGGCGGGCAGGCAGTGCTAGAAGCACTAGCTAAGTGCTCACATCTTGTGAGCCACCACGTGGTTGCTGGGACTTGAACTCAGGACCTCTGGAAGAGCAGTCAGTGCTCTTAACTGCTGAGCCATCTCTCCAGCCCTCAGTGCTCACAAAATGAAGCAGAGAGAGAGCTAACCAGGAAAGGTGTGGGCTCCACCCTAGTGATACACCTCCTCTAACAAGGACACACCTCTTAATCCTTCCTAAACAGTCTCACAGGGCATGGGGCGGACAGGAGGTCATTCTCATTGGAACCACCACAAGGACCAGGACTGCATCTGAACAACTATGCTGTTACCTGACTTTCATCACTGATATGCCAACACTTTAAATTTTTTTATACATTTATTTAGTGTGTCTATGAGCAAGAGTACAGATGCATGGTGTATGTGTGGAGGTCAGAGGACAACTTGGGGGATTCAATTCTCTCCTTCCACCACACGGGTCCCCAGGATTGAAACGTCATCAGGCTTGGTGATGTAAACCAATACCCATCTCCTTGGCCCTACAAATGCTTAGGTAAAATGAAAGACCAGCAGCCACACTCAAGCAATCCCAGCTGATTCTGTACAGTGAGACGCCAGCCTCGGCTGTGTTGCTATGACTACAGGAAACAAAGGAGAATTTGAACTGTGGAGGAAGTTAGGGTGTTCTGCTCAAACAATGTCCCCAGAATGACGTCACGCTACGGTTTCATCCTCATTGTGAGGTATCAAGAGAGTAAGAACACAAGGAAGGGCCTAATTCAATGGGTTTGAGAGAGACCTGGGGCAGGATGTGGTGTCGTCATGTGACATTCCATACTGCCTCAGGACTACAGGAAATCCTCACCAGTAAAGAAAGACTTTGGCAGGTATGGTCTCCTGATCTTGAACTTCCTAGATCTCATAACATGCACATTTATTCCTTATAAATGATAGCTTGTGTCAGCCACAGCAACAGAAACTGAACTAAGACACTCGGGGCGTCAAGATTTTACAAACCAGCATCACTGACAGCATCAGCATTCCAGAGGGTGGCAACAGCCATTTTAAAAGCAGGACCTGAATATTCTTACTTCATAAATCCCAGACTCCTCCTCTCCTGACCCAGAAGCTCCTTTCTGAGACACTACAACGCAACACGTTAAGAGTGACCTGAAGGCTGGAAAGACGGCTCAGTAGAACCCGAGCTCAAGCCTAGAACCTACGTGAAAAAAGAGATCAGATGTGGTGGTGTGCCTGTGTGATCCAGAACTGGGAGGTGCAGACAGGCAGCGAGCTGTCCAGCCTCCAGGACAAGGAAGACGGTGTCAGATAAGGCAGATGGTAATTGAGTAGCAACACTAGGAGTTCACATCTGGCCTCCACATGCACGTGTTATACTCTCCACGAATGCCTGCATGCACGCACGTTTGATCCGGTTCTCTGGAGAAGGAATCTCTTCCTCTCTGTTTATTCCTCTGGCCTGAGTGCTACCGAGGAGCCCGCGCTGTCTGCTGAACGAACACAGGCTGACTTAACTTTTGGAATCGGTAGAACACATTCACACGCCAGATTCCTGATTTATAAATATTTACCATCAGGACTTGATTTTAACTTTAATTAGCCCAACTGTTAAGGATACCTCCAAAGTGAGAAGTGAAACCCACCACTTCGCACCAGATGTACATCAGCAGTTGGTCTTAATCTTTTATGGAGAAGGAGACATGGGCATCACATGACTAAAATGTGATGCTTTCCCGGGAGTGGATCAAAACATACAACTGACCACGTCCGGAAAAACGAGAGTATGACTGACTACATGCTGGAAGACAACTTAGGGAGGGAAATTCACCAGCCTGGCTCCAGAAGACTGGGGTTCTATGGATGCTTTAAAAGGGGACCCTTGTCTGTTCTTTTACAAAGTCACTGGAAAAGAAAGGACACCAAGATTAGCTTCCTAAAGACGCACGTCAGACGGAGGCACTGCAGGCTGATCACCACTGTCTTGATGCACACTCCTTTATTTGGAAATCCTGACCATGGAATTAGGCCCCCAAAGGTTTGCTACAGCAGTGGTACAGTGCCCACTTTAACAAAGAGTCACACTTACTTGCTAAATTCCAAAGGAATTTTGTATCTAGTTTTGTGGCTCTCCTTCTCCTAAACTAGTGGTCCCTTTTCAGAAAGCTAAGGAGCACGAGTCCTTATCTATTCTCAAGAACCTCAGACACAAAGTAGACGAGTTCCCCGCACACTCCAGGAGCCCAAGGCTTTGATCTAGCCTCTGCACAGGGCTCAGGGCTGACGATCTGTAGGAGACTGCAGTTAGTCCTCAGAGCAAGTCTGACTCTACCTGGAGAGCTTTCCTGTTATCTCCTAAAGAGGGGAGCCAGGTCCTGGGTTAGGAAACACCTGTCCAGTTAATGGCCTGCTGAGAAATCTAACACAGTTCAGGGTCACAGACCAGCAAGTCCGTCCTTATGGAGCACTTGCTATGTTCAGGCATGGCGCCCAGCACTTCTAGGACATGCCCTCATTTTATCTAATGCACCAACCCCGAGGTTGGGATGAGAACCTTTGTTTCACAAAGGACAGCAGAAAGCAGAAAGAGGTGCCACCTGGTGAAGGTCTGCCCCGGCCATGGCCTGGTGCTTACCTGCCCGTTGCACAGCCTCTCCTACTGCGACGCCCCCACAGCAGCCCCTCCCACTTCTTGTAAGTGTCCCCTTTCTTGGCTTCTACTTCCTAGCTATCCAATTCCTTACTCCGTACCTGTGTCTAAGTTACTGAATTGTTTATGTCTTTCCAGTGCACATTAAAGTAAACAGCAATCACAGGACATTTTAAGTGTCGCCAAGTCCTTCCCATTCCCTCTCCACTCTAGGCTGCATCACAGGCCCCAGGCGTAGTGTTGGGCTCTCCCAGGGAGATGAACTGAGAAGCAGAGGAGGCTCTCTGAGGGCAGACCCCCACGGTGAGCCAGCCACATGACCACAGCAGGCTCCAGGAAGCACGCTGCACACTGATATGTACACTGTCCACTCGAGGACTTACACGCAAGTGTCTTTTGGGAGGGAACATGTCTTGGAGGCAGGGGCAGACCCACAGTCTTTTTTTTTTTAACAGTTGGAACATGGCTAGCACCAGTTGTATACATGCTCTGCCCATTACATATTCCAGAAGTGCTGCTAAATAGCTCTACAAAGATCTCAGGGAAGCCCCAGAGATTTACAGCCTAATGCTGTCCAAGGAAAAGTCTTATGAATATCTACTCTAGGCTAATGCTTCTTACATTTTTCTACTTGTGACACTGTTTTGCTTGAGAAAATTTTATACAACCTTGAAATAACGATCATAGTTAATTCATCGTAATTCTTCGTATATGTATAATTTAATAATTTATTAAAGATGAATGCAAATCTGCACACCAGTGAGATGGCCTGCTTGCTTATTTTATATGAAGAATTAAACCTTAGGTCTGGAGAGATAGCTCGGCAGTGAAAAGCGCTGGCTGCTCCTTCCCTAGGACCTGGGTTCAGTTTCTAGCACCCGTGTAACGGCTTACAATCACCTGTAACTCCAGTCCCAGGGCTTCGGACAGCTTTCTGGTCTCAGTGGGCACCAAACAGAGATACAGATACGGACACAGGCAAAACGCCTGTACACATAAATATGTAAAATTTCAAAAGAGAATTAAACCTTGGTTGACTGTAGAAGACATGTCACAGAGTAGACGTTTTTTTCTATACTGACACTGTCAACTCACTGAGAAGTAGTCTGAGATGAGAGAAACGCACCTAGGCCATTTCAGAATCTGCTGCAGTATCTCTCCTAACCAAAACCAAACCCATCAATGTATTTGATAGGAAACTCAGTCAGCAACTCAAACAATAGTTTTTAAAATAGCCCATCCTGACACAACCCCTCCCGGAGATACGCTAATTTGGTTCTTACATGCTAAGGGAAGAGAGTTGAAAACAATCGTCTGCGTTTACTGCAATTAAGCTGTTATGTTTCTACAAGAGCAGAACACTTTAGACGTACATTTAAGAACACCCGGCAACTCATAACATGCAGTAATCTCAAATTTGAGCGAAGACACTTAGGAAGCAGCATGTGCGGGTGTCGCGGGGCATGATGGAGTGTGTGATGCCAAGCGTGCACACTGAGTGTGTAGAACCAAGGCTACAAGGACGCTGTGCACTGCAAACAGTACCTCTCGGTGCCAATGCTGCTGGGAACACCGAGTTCTGACGAGTTTGATCCTGAGTTAATTTTTCACCACCGTGTGTTTTGTTTTCCTGTCTCCTACCCCATATTGCAGTGTGACCCCAGATGTGGGCACGTCTCGGTTTAAAAGCAGTGCTCTGGGATGTGTGTCTCCTATCCAGAACTCTGCTGACCATTATAGCAGCATGGGCATCCCAGCAACGCAGCAGCTAGGGAGGTGAGATCAGACCAGGCTCTGTCCCTCTTAACCAGTGAGTCTTTATCAAAGGGGTTGACACTGTGTGACAGGCTCAGGGTTGGGCTTCCATTAGTGAATACGGCCAGGACCCACTTCCTGGTGGCATCGAGTCAGGGTAGACGGCTTTAGTACAATCACCGTTAGACCGGAGGCCTAAGGTTCCCTGGACGCTTGACCTCTACCTTCTTTAAATGCTGAAACCCCAGGCCACACAGCTGAGGGCTAGGAGCTCGCCCTTCCTTTCTGTTTCTTTGTTAAAAAGCACACAAATGCTAGAGATGAAACTAATTCTGTGAAATTACTCATTAACTTTTGCAAGAAAGATCAACTTGCTGGAATTTTTTATAATTGCCAAATGTGCCCGGGGCTCTTTAATACACCATCCTCCTGTGTGGAGAATGAGAGGAAGGGAAAGGTATCGAGACATCGAGGGGAAACACGGGCACTTGCAGACTTCCGCTTTTTTCTTCTTTTCAAGATTGAACGCTTAAACTGCCATCCGCATTAACTGGGTCACATATTAACCTTCTGCTGAGAGAGGCCTGAGGGACGAGCCGACCTCCAGCTTCCACCCAGATTTCATTATCTACGATCTGCCTTTGCAGCTCCAACTAGGTATCAGGTGAATTAAGGGAAACCGATTTCCATAGCCCTTGGATGTGATGGAATTGATTCTCCCCAGGCAGAGCAAAAGAAGGCTGGGGACAAGCAGTGCTGCCTGGCACTTGCGCCTGCCCTGCCCTGATATCTGTTTATTTCTCCCAGTCTCTGACAATGTTTTTGTTCCATACAAAGAAGCTCCCCACCCCCGTCATTGACTTCAAAAGTAGAAACAGGAAGCATCTGTTTCCAGGGAAACCTGAGGTTGGAAGCTCCTGTTTTGTGGATCACGGAGCGCATTCCTACACAAATGGTGGTCTATTGTATGGTGACAGCCTTCCTCCTCATTTACCTCATCCCATTTACGAAAATTAGTGCAACAATGGGGGATGATTGTTGATGCTCATTATTAAATCATTTATTCATCCCACACAATGATTCAGAATTATTCATTAAACTTCCTGGAAGGAAGCAAGGTTTTATCTCCACGGTGGCTTGGGGAGGGATGTATTCTTTAAAAGGATATTTTATAACAACACAATTATCGTAATTAAAAGCTACCCTGATCATCTGATGAGCTCCTGACATATTTTTTGAGCGCTGGCATTTTAGCACAAGGAGAAAAATGAGACTGAAATAGTATTAGGAAATAATATTGCTGTGGGGCCAAGAGCTAGAGGCAGCATTAAATACCACTCGCCACCATCGCCCCAGCTTTATCAAGGTCTTTAAGTTAAATTTCACAAAATATCACTGAATGTCTGACTTTCCAAAATGGGTTCGATTTCTATTGCGGTGGCCTCAGCCACTGTCATTCACATTCCGGTGTGGTCAGTGGCAGCCCTGCCCTGCTCCCGACACACAAGCACACGGTCCTGCCATCCATACCTCCCAACCAAACAGCAGGTTGGCCGCCCCTGAACTGCAACTTCAGATGTTGCCTATGTTTGTTTTGTCTGACAGCCTGGCTTAGCAAGGCTGACAGTAGGAGGGGCTTCGGTCTCTCTAGTGTTCCCTGAGGAAGTAGATTTAGGTGAGGCTCTGAAGAGTGCAAAGAAGACTTATCGCCTTCTACCAGCAGGCGGTACCTAGGGGCAAAGGCGGGCTGGGGAGGAACAGACTGTGAGTGACCTACAAGACAGGTGGAAGAATGCGGGACGGAAGACAAAGGCCATGGCACCCCAAGATGCCGAGGGCACAGGATGTGGGACAGACAGACAGTCGGAGCTGGAGTCTTCTCAGTATGTGCTTATCCCAGAGTGTGCCCTGGACACCGCTGAGCTTTATCCGCTGGCCATCGAGGGCTGGACGCGAGTTAAAGACTTTCCTTCCTGCCTGCACTCCGTCCACACCACAGAGGCCTGGCTGTGAGCTTGAGCCCAGAGCCAGACCTAAAGGCAGGGCAGAAAGTCTCTACCTTCATGGAGCTGACAGTCTAGTGAGAGACTCGGACATGCCAACACTTACAGATCCAACTGACAGGCGCTGGATCAAGAAAACACGGGCCAGGAACTGGAGGGCGAAAGAGCTTTATACCAAAGAAGGTGAGAACTGAGTCAGTCTCACAGCCAGAGCAAAAGGACTTCTGGGAAGGGTAAGTCAAAGGGATGGACTGTGTGCTGGGGTAGGAGGGTGACAGACGGCCTGGCTGGGTCCAATATGAAGGAAGCAGGAAAAAGGCCCCAAATGAGCACAGTCCCGCCAAGCAACAGGACCCAGAGCCTGCAGGATGCCAGGGTCTAAAACCATCAAGAATGGAAAATACCACCAAGGTGAACGCCCAATCTGCTTCATGCTTACAAACCAATTGTGGATGGATAGTTTTTGTCCTACTCAAAGGCACCAACCAGCTGTAGATATCAACCTTCACAGGATGGGGCCATGGGATTCACCTCAGAAGCACACACAGTCCTGTGCTGACAGGAAACCTGGTTCTAGAGCCTGCCACAGCCGCTGTGTGGCCCAGGCCTCTGTGCTCTGGGTGGGTTTACCACACTTCCTCCACGGACGCCGCGCTGCTAACACTGTGCATCCTCTCAGCACCTGGGCATTCTCACAAATGGCATCCGCCTGTCCTGGGATGGGCAGCCCAGACCTTGTGCCACTCGAGAACGCTGACAGAATGAAGGACACACAGTAGTTAGGAACTGCGTTTACGTCACTTGCGTGCATCCACATGCAGTGGAAGGAGTGGACGTACTGTGACGTAAAAGTTTCCACGGTGGAGCGGACAGCATCCTGACATGAGCTCTGCTTCCTTGGCATCAGAAATGCTTTCCACACTAATTCAAGCATGGCCTCAGATATCAAAGGCCTTCAATAAAAGTTTCCCAGCCCTATCTCCACGGAACAGTTGAAGAGAGTCTCTTACCACACAAGCTTTTTGTAAAATATCTCATAAGGGCATATTGGGTTTCACAGCAGACCATGAGTGAAAGACCAGAGGTTGTTGGGTGTTTTTTTTTGTTTTTGGGTTTTGTTTTTTTTTTTTTTTTTTTTGGTCTAACAAATTTTGGCTCTTGAGTGAGACCACTTCCAACTTCAACCCTTGCTCCTTCCTGCAGTAACTAAAACAAATAAACCAAGGAACAGCCTAACGGAGGCAGTCAGGAACAGGATACACAGCAGCTGTCATGGCTGGAGACCACTAATCACTGAGGTGAGTCACCCAGGACACTCCATTTCCCTAAGGAGGAGAGAGGTGACATGGGCTAGTATCAGAGAGTGGCCCTCATAAGCTAAGGCTGACCTCGGGTGACTTCATTTTGCCACTGTGTGCTTGTGACCACATAAATGATCAGCTGCAAGTCTACAGGACAGAGATCCTATGCATACACCTCCCTGTCCTAATTCAGGAAGGAAGCATAATGTACCCCAGTATGGGTGAACACAGGAGGGTTTCAGGACCAACCTGAAATTGAAGTCTCACCCCAAGGTTTCCTGTCTGATACACGAGGACTATGGTTCTTAAGGCTTCTGTCTTTGAGTCAGTTCCCACGGAAATGAGGAAAGATGTCGTTAGCGCCTCTTATCTCCCAAGGTACATGTAACCACGTTCTGGGCCCTTCTGTTAGGACCCCTGACCTCCAAGACCCCCATCCTCAGCTGTGGGCATCTACCAGGGCCTAGGCAGGTCAGGGGTCGTCCTAAACGCTTCCTAGGATCACCGCTCTTAACCATCTGTAGACACTGAGGCAGGAAGGAACTGGCCGCTCATCCACAGCCATACCACTAGTGAGTGGGCTCAGAACCAGTCCTGTCCAAGCCTTGTCCCCTCTTCGCCAGGAGGCCGAAGGAGGCCGACACACACACACCCCAGGCACTACCTGCTCTGGTGAACTTGTCGGCCAGTTCCTGCCGCACGGTCTTGGTGAGGTTGAAGTAGTCGTCATCCTCATCAATACTCTGCAGGAACAGCGGGATGTGCTGGAAGACAATGGCATGCTGGCACTGCTGCTGCTCTGCGATGCTCAGCTGCTGCTCTAGCCAGTGGTCCTGGGCCTGCTTCAGTGCAGGGCACATGGAGGCATCGTACAAGAACTGGGAGTTGAGCACCAGGAACAGGACACCCCCGGCCCAGAAGCTGAAGTAGTCATCTCCCCATGTCTGGCAGAACTCCTCCACAGTCTCGGCTGTGGGGGCATTGCCCAAGTCATGGTTGCCACTGACCAGCACCAGCGGGATGTCCTGGTCGACCACCTTCAGTACTCGCTGCAGGTCCCTGGTCTGTTCTTTCCGCCAGCGAGTTCCTACAACAAGAAGGGAATGTGAGAGGGCTGTAGGCCATTTACCTATCTACTACAAGAAACCAAAACAGAACGATTGAGGATGTTATCACGGAAATGTCAAACAGATGGAGCACGGACCTATCTATTCCTCAGAGTCGAACACTTCCTGCTCAGTCCTGCGGCCTGAGAAGTCCACTGCTGCCCCTGTGCACCTGGCCATCCCTGGGTTATGTCTGTGTGGACCTGGTTTTGAACGAGGGCTGCACACAGGCATCTATGTGGCCTCTCGGAACCCATCAGTACCTTCAGAGAAGAAAATCCCTGCATCTAGTGATCAATGTGCCAAGCCTCCCGGTACAGGAAGAGGTGGTCTGTATCTCTTTCATGGTTCCACGAGGTGCACAGAGGCTCAGCGTCTTAGTGCCCAGCAGCACGTCCTCCCTCCCACTCCGGCGTGCGGGACTCAGAATGGAAATGATTATTTGGATAGAGTTGGAAAAATGTGTGGGCAACCAGCACCCTCCTCCTTTTTCAGATTGCTGGCTTCTGCACTTCCTGTAATAATGTATTACAGCTTTAATAAGTAGATTTTGAAATGACCAATTCAATTCCACATCTGTTCTTCACAGCCTCTCTGTGCAAATTTATTCAACAAATATTTATTAAGCATCGACTATGTGTGAACCATCAATTTAGTGACAGGAATAAGTATAAATCCCTTCCTCTAAACTTGGGAGTTGGACCATGTGTTAGGTAAATTACCAACATGCGCCCCACCTGCCCTCAACGTCATGAGGACCTACAGAGGACAGCAGGATGGAGGTGTAACTCCAGGGCCAGGAATGGCACAAGGATGATGGAAAGGAGCAGCCATCGTCCCGGGATAGATAAGATGGGGCCCACAGCAAAGGGGTTGAAGCTGGCACTTCACATAGTTGTAAGGGCAGGTCTGAGTGTCCCTGACAAATGATGGGTAACCTGAGGTGATGCTGCTGTGCCCATTACCTGGAGTTGGTATTATACATGAATCAAAATATCTGTATGT
Source organism: Rattus rattus (assembly GCF_011064425.1). Lineage (NCBI taxonomy): Eukaryota > Metazoa > Chordata > Mammalia > Rodentia > Muridae > Rattus > Rattus rattus. The sequence goes on along the minus strand of NC_046162.1, from coordinate 10,462,537 downwards.
CACCAAAACTGCACACTTATACATCAATTAGAAATACACCTTAGAAAATGCAAGAAAAGCCCTCAGGAAGCAACTGATCTAAGAATGACAGAGATGCAGAGAAGGAGGAATTCAGACACAAAGCAGCAAGCATGGTGTGGGAACCAGAAGAACTAAGGCAGCACAGGGAGCACAGAGCTGCGTGGACAGAGCTGCACGGACAGAGCTGCGCGGACAGAGCTGCGCGGACATTACTGTGTAAAGGGGCTTCCCTCTCTCACTGCTCAGGGGGTCCCAGGTGAGCTCCTCATCTGTGATTCTGTGGTTCATACTGCCTTAGTGGCTACCCCTTTCTCCTGGTCTGATGATGTTTACCGGATCTGAGGGGCTCACTTAAGAGGCCACCGTGATGGTATACCTGTCTGTCTCTCTTCCTTTCCCTGCTTTCACACCATTCAGTGTTAGCTGCATTGTAACTGCATAAGGTCAGAGTCTCTGTGTTACTGAAATGAATTCTGCATGTGTGCCCCCAATGAAATGCATAAAAGAAACACAGCTCTCCTGAGAAGATCCTGTCTTAGTCAGTGTTCGATTGCTGTGATGAGGCACAGTGACCACGGCAACTCTTATAGAGGAAGGCATTTGACGGGGGCTGGCTTACAGTTCAGAGGTTCAGTCCATTATCATCATGGTGGTAGGCAGACACACATGGTGCTGGAGAGACATGGCCACACCTCGTAATACTTCTTCTATTCCCCAGTGAGCTAGGAGCCTATGGAGGCCATTCTTAGCGAAACCATCACAGAGGCTTAACACACTTTGGGTGAAAAATCAGGCACAAAAAGTAGAATCTCACATAAAAATGTTAAAGACTTCCAGATACACCCATGTACGATGGATAAAATGTCTAAAGATTCAAGGAGTCTGAATCTGAGAAACAGGTTCAAGGGGCTGGGAAAGTTTATCTAAAATTTCTCCTTCTCTCTCCTTGTCTTCCAGAAATCACAGGGGAGGGTAAGGGAGAGGAGAAGCAGGATGTGGGACTAAAAGGGGGGGGAGGAAGAAAATAGGGAACATGGAAGTGTGGAATGGGAGAGAGCAAGAGAGGAGGAAGCTGAGGAGAGGGAGGAGAGAAAGGAACAGAATGGGATGGGGGAGGAAAGGGAAGAGGAAGAGGGGGAGAGAGAAAGTGAGAGAACAGGGAGAGAAAGGGATGGAGAGAAAGAGAGAGAGGGAGACATAGACAGAGCCAGAGAGAAACAAAGAGAGATCTTTTTGTGTGAAGAACCCAGGACTTAGTACCCAAAGGCAGCTGCATTCCGGCCTGTTGATCTTCAGTGGCACTCTCCTGGGGAGGTTGGAGGACCCACACAGCACAGCTGAGGTCTCAGACCATGTGCACAGCTAACTGGACTCGGCCTAGCACGGCATCCAGGAGGCAGCTCTGGTAATGGTGCTGGGACTTCCCTTAAGTCAGCCTCTGCTTCACGGCTCATCTGGGTTAACTAGTCCTGGATCCAGGTTTGCAGCTACCATGTACTGATGTGGCCTCTTCAGCTGAACCCAGACAATGTTGATGACTCCCAAGTCTCTGTTGACTGTTTATATGGCTGATGGGCTAGCATGGAGCACTGCTACACAGGCAGACCACTATTCTCCTTGTGAGACTTCTGCTGCACTGCCAGCCAGTCCTGGCTGTCCCTCCTCCTGTCTCCTTCAGGGAGAATGGCCACCCTAGAGTCCCTACAAGCCAGGCACTGTTCTGAGACTGGCAGATGAGGCAGCTCAGCCTGAGGGGCTGAGCCCATGGCAGGGGCTGTCCTGGTCATGAACAGAGGTCCTAGGTCTCAGGTGGGGCTCAGTAGACCTGAGCCATGGACTTGAACTTTATGTCACTGTGATGCACAGGGCATGTCCATTGGTCTTTACATTTATTTGTATTTTTTTCCTGGGAAACATTAAAGTACTTTCATTTTCTTTATTGAAAATAATTTTTCTTACAATATATTCTGATCAGTTTTTACTCCCTCATCTACTCTCCACCCCACCCCATAAACTCCCTGCCTTCTTTCTCTATTAAAAAACAAAACCAAAAACAAACCAGGCGAATAAAAAGACCAAACAAACCAGAATGAAAAAAAAAGGCCTAAGAAACATGAAACATCCCCCAAACCATTACACAACAAGTAAGAGTAGTAAGATTAAAAACAAAACAAAAAAGTTCAAACAAAGTGACCTGAGGCAAAATGTATACAAAAATACCATTGTGATGGCCATCCTTGGTTATAAACTTGACTACATCTGGAACTAACTGAATTCCCCACACAGAGGGCACACCAGTAAGGGACTTTTTGCTGAACCTGAAGTAGGAAGGTTCACTTCTAATATGGACCTTGAGGCAGGAAGCCACACCTTGAATGTGGGCCACACGGCTGGAAGTCTACATAAGAGCACGGAAGTAGGAAGCTACCTCTTTGCCTGCTTGCCCTCATCTCGCTAGCAAGTCCATCCCTTTACTGGCATTAGAGCCCCGTTCTTCAGGACTCCAGTGTCTCCTGAAGACCAACCGAGACGCCCGCCTCACGGACTGAGCAACTACAAGATTGTTGGACTTTCCATTCACAGCCGGCCATTGTTGGACTAGCTGGACTGCAGCCTGTAAGTCATTCTAATGAACCCCATGTATGTATGTATGTATGTATGTATGTATGTATGTATGTATGTATATATAAATACATATGCATACATGTACACACATATATATAAACACACACACATATGTGTGTGTACATATTGAAAAAGATTCATTCTATAAGTTGTTAGTCCAGAGAACCCTGACTAATACAACCACTTTATGTTTTACGTTGGCCATCCACTGCTAGGCATGGGCTCACCTTTATGTGTGGGTTATCTGCTCAATGAGACTCCATTGGAGAGAACTAATTTTTCTTCTGCAAGTGTCTATCAGTTGGAGATAACTTCCCACCATGATGATGATAGACTAAACCTCTGAAACTGTAAGCCACCCCCAACTAAATGTTTTCCTTATTAAGAATTACCATGGTTATGGTGTCTCTTCACAGCAATGGAAAACTTAACTAAGACGATAGCCTAAGTTGTTTGGGGGTTTCCATGGGGCTCCTTTGACCAACAACTCAATTAGTTGTAATTCATTCCGAGAATTAGAGATTTGATTCGGTGGCAAAAGTCTAGTTGGCGCACTGTGTCCTGTTTTGATGAGTCCACTTAGGTTGCTTTCACACACGTATCTATTTTTAAGACACTTCTACACTTCCCATGACCCCCTAACGGCCCTTAGCCTTGGCTGCCGCTCTTTTCCCTCCCTTGGTCTCTTCTCCATTTCACCCTTCCGTTCAGCTAACCCATCTCTAACTGCGTACTCTGCTTCTCCTTCCCTGACTCACAGCTCTTACTGTATACACAACCCTGTGGTTGCTCAGAGACTGGTGTACCTACTGAAGGCTGACAGGACAATACAAACCATCATTTCTTTTTGGATTTGGGTTACCTCACTTAGGATGACTTTGTTTTTTTAGCTCCAGCCATTTGCCTGTAAATTTTACAATCTTTTGTTAAACAGATGAGTAAGATTCCATTGTGTCACTGCCCCCACTGTCATCACTCATTTGCCAGCTGATGGACAACTAGGTTGTCTCCAGGTTATGGCTACTATGAACAAGTGAGCCGGTGTCTCCACAGCAGGACTGGAGTGGTGTGGGTGCATGCTCAGGAGTGGTATAGCTGGATCTGAGGATGGATTAACGTCTCCCCGAGGAACCCTTCCTCGCTGGCCTGAGCCATCGCTTGTGTTACTCATCAAGCCATTCTGACAGGTGTAACACGGACTCGAGTCGTTTTGATCTGCATGATGACTAAGGATGAACAATTCCTCAGGTGATTCTCAGCCATTGATTCTCCTCCTTTGAGAACTCTCTGTTTAGTTAGTTCTGTATTCCATTAAAAAAATTGGATTGCCTTCTTGATGTCCAGATTTTTTTAGTATCTATCTATCTATCTATCTATCTATCTATCTATCTATCTATCTATCTATCTATCTATCTATCTATCTATCAGATATCAACCTTCTATTGGATACATAACTGGTAAAGATCTTTTCCCACTCCATAGCCTGCCACTTGGCTGGCATGACAGTGTCCTTTGTTAGAGAGAAGCTTTTCAGTTTACAGAGTCCCATATATTGTTGGTCTGAGAGCCTGTTCTATCAATGTCCTGGTTGGAAGGTCACTTCCTGTGTCACTGAGTTTAAGACTACGTTACGCATTGGGACTTTCTTTGAGACCCCCAGCTTCCAAATAATGACACGGAAACTCATATTTATTGATGAATACTTAGGTCTTATAGCTCAGGTTTGTTCCCAACTGGCTCCTAACTTATTAACCAGTTTAGTCTAATAATCTAGGTTCTGCCACATGGCTTGTCAGTCACCTCTCCTTTAGTCCCAGCCTGTTTCTTTCTCCATGTCTCTCTGGTACTTGCCTCTTTCCCACAGTTCCTATCTCTGTTGGAAGTCCCAAAGATTTTCCTCTCCTTTGCTCTAGGCCATCAGGTTTTTATTAAATCAATCAGGAGGTGAGAGAGGGAGCATTTACAAAATATGGCATAGCCATGTGAATGCAATGCTAAAGTCTGGTCTGCTCTTAACTCTCTGCCTGAACAGAAATCAGTGTTTGAATATTACAACCTTTACACAGCACACAATATTATTATCCCAACAAGACTATTCTCTGCTTTCTCTGATATTGTATTCAGGATATCTGGTTTTATGTTGAGGCCCCTGGTCCATTTACAGTTGAGTTTTGTGCACAGTGACAGGTATGAATCTATAAGTATTCTTCGACATGGAGATATCCAGTTTGGCCAGCACAATTTGTTCAAGATGCTCTTTTTTCCAGTGTGTGTTTCTGGCTTCTCTGTCAAAAATCAGGTGTTCATAGCTGTGTGGACTTCTGTCTGTGTGTTCAATTCAGTTCCATTGACCATGCTGTTTTTGTTACTAGAGCTCCGTAGTATAACTTAAACGCAGGGATGGTGAGACCCCAGCAGTTCTTTTATTGTTCAGGATTGTTTTAGCTATCCTGGGTCTTTCTGTGCTTCCACACGAGGTCAAAAATCATCATAGGATTCTGTATAGATTTGTGTTGGAGTTTTAATGGGAATTGTCTTGAATCTATAAATTGCTTTTGATCGATGGTCATTTTTACTATATTTAACCCTAGCATGGGAGATCTTTGCAACTTCTGATATCTTCTTCAACGTCCCAAATCTTTACCATATAAATCTTTCATTTGTTTGGCTAGAATTATGTCAAGATATGTGTGTGTGTGTGTGTGTGTGTGTGTGTGTGTGTGTGTGAAAAGTAGTATTTTCCTGATTTCTTTCTCAGTTAGTCATTTGTGTATAGAAAAGCTATTGATTTTGGAGTGTAAATTTTGTATCCTGCTATTTTGCTGAACATATTTTTTATCAGCTGTAGATGGAGTGGGGGTTTTTAGGTTTTTATATATAAAATCATACCATCTGCAAATAGATACTTTACCTTTTTCTTTCCCTATTTGAGTCCCCGTTATTTGGCTGTTTTATCACTCTAGCTAAGACGTCGAGGATTATATTGACTCGGTGTTGGGGGAGAGCACACTTCCCATTCTCAATGCTCAGGTGCATTTGTCATGGCCTTTAAATGTATTTACCTCTGCAGACACAGGGAATGCTGGGTGTGAGTTAACAGCCACACAGGGCAGTTAAGGAACACTCCAAAAGAAAGGCCGAATCAGGACTCTGAACAGACCTGGGAGTGGCATGCGGTTATCGGTGTGTGCTTCCACACTTACAAGGATGCTGCTCTGAGGACATCACAAATGTCTCCCAATAACCCATCAAGAATAACGAGGGCCACGTCCCTGAACCTCATCAGTCACAGTCAGAGCTTGTCGAGCTTTTCTGTACACCTTGCCTTCCCTCAGATGTTGGAGGAAGAGCCAGTGAGATGAATCCTTCTGAGCCTTGAGCTCCCCCACATGTGAGAATGAGGTGAAGACCTAGGCAGCTTGGACACAGCCAGGAGTCACACCATGGTAACCATGGTCTGGTACTGACATGTCTTGCGAAAGCACTACTTGCCTTCCCTCCTCACCAACCCAAACCTGAGTCCTTCCCTTTTAACAGCAACAGTCACTGTACATGAGAATCCACAACCCACTTCCGAAAGCATGAAGACATTCCAATGTACCATATACAGTGCTTAGCTGAGTTAGAAATGAAGGAGTAAATTATAGATCGCTAAAGTCCGCTTGAGTGAAGCTGTTTTCACTTTGTTTAACACGTGCTCACTGTGTGTTCTGGGATCTCTTTTTGGGTCAGGACATCAGTAACACCTTAGCATCAACACAGCTCGTGGCAAGTCTCAACACAGCCTTCTAAAACAGTCCTGCTGTAGAAGCAAATGCTAGAAGACAAAGCCGGAGCCAAACACTACCTGCAACAAACAGAACGAATGGAGACCTAGCCATGGGCGTGGATTTCCTGTGCTTCGTTGTTCTGCATTTCACCTAAGGAATAAACATATAAGGAAAGGATAGAGTGGAGTGGGTAAGAAGAAAAGACTGGAAAATGACTAAAAAAACAACGTTACTTTGAAGAGAATTAGGAGTTGTCTTCAAGGCAGAGGTTAGGTGTTGGTTGTGAGCAGCCATGGAGGCCAGAAGAGGGCTCTGGAGTAACAATGGTTGTGAGCTACCATGTGGATGCTGGGACTGAACCTAGGACCTCTGCAAGTGCGATAACTGCTCTGTTGTTTTTTGTTTCTTTTCGGTTTGGTTTTGGGTTTTTGAGGTAGAATCCTTCTATGGTGTCCTAGCAGAACTGAAACTTGCTATGTAGACCAGGCTAGCCTTGAACTCTCAGAGCTCCTCCTGCCTCTGTGCTGGGATTAAAGACATGTGCCACCCAGCTAGCAATGACGCTCTTATTCACAGTGACAGGCCCTGAGTAATTTCTCCAGTCCTTACTGTTTCTCAGAAATGAAATAGAATACAACTAGAAGGGGCTGAGACGTATTTAGGTGGTAGCCATGTGTGGTCCAATGAGCTAGCCTTCTTGAACCTACTGAAGTTGAAAACTGAGACTAAACAGAGCTTAAAGTATATCCTAAGAACCTCTGGTCAAAGGTATTCCCCCCAGCAGATGTGAATGCTCTGCTTATGGGTCAGGCTGTGGGGTCTGGGGTAGCGGTAGGATACCTGCCACAGACCACACAGCTGCTCTTCACTACTCTAAGGGCAGAGCCTTGGTTTTGCTTTTAGGACAGTGTGCTGCTCCTCTTTCCCTCCACCATCGTGTACACTATGCCTTGATTTGGCTTCTTGCCGTGTCGTCTCATAAGACTTTCAGAGAATCAAGCGATTCCTGGCCAAGAAAGAAAAGCAAAACCATTCTATTCCTCAGTGGACTTGGATGAAAACTGGTAACAAAATCAGGTAGAACTCTAAGAGAAGATACTGGAGAAGAACGAAGCTGGGTCTGCAAGGAGTCACACCATGGTTTATAATGCATTGTGATCGACCATCAGTCCTACCAGATAGATTTCACTATTTTTAACCTGGACACCTGCTCATGTCTAAATTAGGGTGTTTGTCCAGTAGTAAAATTTAGACCTTTTTAAAATTTTTTTTTTATAGAATTGTAACCAAAGCTGGTCTTGAATGTACCATTAAGTATAAAGGGGTTTTGATAGAACATGCAGTTTTTGAGTAATACATTCTTGTCATGTGAAGGAAACTCACACAAAAAAAAGACTATTAAGCAAAAAATAAAACTTTCACTACAAAAAAAAGGAAAGAAAAACAGAAAGAAAGAAAGAAGTGGGCATCTATTTATTATCAATCATCTATCTGTCTGTCTGTCTATCTATCTATCTATCTTTTTCTTTATATTGGGTAAACCAATTTTTTATTAAGACTTTTTCCATATATTTTGTTTTTCCTCCCAGAACCTCGGCCACCTCCCTATTTACCCAACTTTGTTCTTTCTCTGAAACAAACAAAACCAAGTAACAACAAAGCAAGAAACCCACGCAAAACGCCACCCACAAAAATGGGAATCAAAATAAACAAAGGACCAAAAAAGAAGGAAACCAAGAAAATGAGATGAAGGCCTACGGACACCCCAGAGTCCAATTCACGTTGGCCGGTGGCTGCCCTGGAGTATGGTGGATGTACCCAATGAGACTCCATTGGAAAAAGCTTATTTTTTCCTGCCCAGAAGGTATCTTGGTACAGACAGCTTCTTGGGTAGGGATGGGAGCCACATCCACTTCCTCCTCTCAGTAAGGTGACTCTTTGTGGCTTGAACCCGTGCAGCACTGTGTCTGGAAGGCAGTCACCATGCCCTCCTCTTCTTACAATCTTTTTGCTTCCTCTTCTGCAAAACACTACAAAAGTAGCCACTGCAGTTCACAGGCAGGGAGAGAACTGTTTATTAGGGAGGGAGCTTGAGTTTTCCAAGGGAAAAGGATTTGAGATGGATGGAGTTACGGGTGCAGATCCCTGAGCACGGTTTCCCTTCCCTGGGGGAGGGCTCTTGGTCAGGACATCCCACTTAGGACTGAGTGGGATCTGCAGACTGCAGTCTCTGCACACTGTCTGGTTGAGGGTCTCTACATCAGTTCCCATCTATTGTAGGAAAAACCTTCTAGACAGAGGACAGGCGAGGCATCAACCTCAGTTTTAGCACAGTATGGTCCCCGAAGGTCCTTGCTAGAAAGTACTTCTGGGGACTGGTGGCTAACACAAAGGAACGGAGATGGGCTAGAAAAGAAGGCTAAGCAGCTGGTGGAAAATGATATTTCTTTTTAAATATTGGCACAGAAAACAAAAGAAAAGTTGACAAATTGAATGCCATGAAGATTTTAAGCTTTTGGATATCAAAAAGCTATCAACAGAGGGGGAAAACAGTCAACCACGGAATGGGAGAAAATATTTGTAATGGGAGAAAATATTTTTAAATTGTAATATTTGGTAGGGGAAATATTAGAATATATATAAACTAAAGTCAAAGAGCAAAAGACCTAAAGAGGCATTTCTCCAAAAGAGATATAAGGTTTCTAAGAAGTACATGGAAAGATGCCTAGCCAGCCATTGGAGAAATGCAGTCCATTATAATAATAAATTTTAATTTTTATATAATAATAACGTGAGATATCTCCTCACACCCATGAGGGTAACAGCACCAAGACAGAAGGACAGTGATATTGGCGAGGCAGAGAGACTGGGGATCGTGGACACTGCCCGTGGAAATGTGGGGTGGTATGGCTGACAGGGCAGCCAGAGTGGCTCCTCACGTTAAAACAGATGGTGACATGACTCAGGAATTACTCTCTTTATAGCTGTGCACTCAAGAGAAATGAAAACAGGGTCTGAAGAGCTATTTGCACATTTGTATTTGCAATAGCACAAATTGTTGTGTTCAAAATAGTTAAAACATGTAACATAAACATAAAATGACATGCACGTGTGTGTGTGTGTGTGTGTGTGTGTGTGTGTGTGTGAGAGAGAGAGAGAGAGAGAGAGAGAGAGAGAGAGAGAGAGAGAGAGAATATTCAAGGAAGGACATTCTGGTATGCTATAACATGGCTGAACTTCTGCGACATTATGCTGAAGTGAGCTGGTCAGAAAAGGCAGATGTTGCATAACTGTACTTACATGAAGCACAGAGCGGTCAGACAGACACAGAAACTACAAAAGTAGCCACTGCAGTCTGCAGGCAGGGAGAGAATAGAGCTGTTTACGAGAGAGAGCGAGCTTCAGTTTTCCAAGGGAAAAGGAATTATGAGATGGATGGAGTTATGGGTGCACAGCGGCGTGGGTGGGGTTGGCACCAATGAACTGTGCACACAACACCTTCGAGTGGGAGGTTGATAGTGGTGGGTGCAAGAGCTTAGAGTTCAGGCGTGGTGAGATAGATACAGCCACGGTTCTCACCAGACCCAGTGCTGACCTCTCTATACCACTGCCCTTTGGGCTAGCACTCCAGGAGGGAGCAGCGGAGGTCCCTGGACTCAAGGAATGTGAGCTGCATTTTGAGGGGAACGAGACTCTCTGAGCTTTGGGTTTCTAGTTAGGTCCTAACACTCCATTTTGGGAACCTGGGGATGAATGAGACCTCAGGGCATGCTCAGCTTCCTCCCCTCTCCAGTGAGAAGGCAGGTCTGATGTCACCTTGGCTCCTTGGTGTTTCCCTTATGTTGGGAGCTTGGCTCCAGTGTTACTGCCCTGAGCCAGGAAGGGGAAGCAAAGCACAGGGATAGCTAACACTCCAGAAATGGGAACTTCTGGCCCAAGTCCTAAGAGGTGGGGATGGGTCCTACAATGTTCCTTCTTCTGTGTAGGCTGGACACAGAACAGTCAGGCCGGGTACCAGCCACACAGTAAAAATCACAGCTTGACTTTAAAGGTTTCCTAAGGGAGCACTAGGAAATATTAACCCACACTTTCCGTAAGAGACCGGAAAGATGCCAGCCTGAAGCTGCACACGCACAAGAGCCCCCAGCACAGCCTGTTCACTGTGACGTTAGCTGAGACCTCAGCGTCAAACAGTGGTGATAAGAGCAAAGGAAGTCTGCACCAAGCCAAAAACCAACTCAAGTTCTACCCGATAGTTTTGGGGAACGTGACCTTGGGCGGAGCCAGGACAAACTGCAAATGGCAGGAATTAATAGATATGACACAATTTCATAGAAAATAAATCATGGAGGTTATCAAGATATAAAATACCTAGGAAAAAACGGAACAAAGCTGTCAGGGCTGATTATGCATGGGGTGGCAGAGGGGACAGGAACATGGCAGTCTCGCTGTATACTCACCACACCCCGGATGTCGCATGAGCATAGATTACTTTTATAATAAGAAAAATAATCAAGACACCTAAAAGCTAACAAAAGTGCTGAAATTAGCTCTTGTTAGGTAAACACGTATAAATATAATTTTAACAGGAACAGAGACAAAGTAAATGCCAAGGCCAACGGCACGCAGTTCTCGTTCTTGCTTCTCAGGGAAGCAGAGATGGGAGAGGTGGAAATGACAGGAAGGCACTTCAGAAACATAAAGCGACACAACACAACACCACGGTAACGTCAGTTCGAAATGCGCAACAAGACTGTGCTCGGAACAAACTGTGCTCTCTTGACAATGGTATTTCCACGAATAGCACTCTGTTGTAGGCCAGATGACTTCCGAGGTCAACACATGGGGCTGAAGATTGGCTCAGTTGTACAGCAGAGCTGCACTCAGCCCTGGGCTCCAGCCAGCACCCAGGCATCTGAGGGGAAGGTGATGAGGAGGAAGGTGGTCACCTTGCTTTCGAATATTTGGCTTAGTAGTCCTGTCCCGCAGAAGAAGAATGTTACTCTGTTTTACTATTACTCATTGTCATTATGACCATGCATCCCCTAAGGAGCCTAAAAGCATGCTTGGCCTCTGCTAACCCTCTGTGGTGCGTTATGGCTGACTTGCCCCGTGAATCAAGTTTCATCTGCCTTAGCCTCCATTGGTACTCTTGCTGCTTGACTGTGTGGTGCTGTAAGGCGGCCTGAGCTCTGCTGATCCATTGGCCATGTGATAGGTGCTCTGGTTGGGCTGCTTCGTCCTTTTAGCTGTTGGAAACAGTACTGCTGTAAACACACTAACACTTTCTCTATGGACGCCTCATTTCTCTGGAGCACACACCTAGGAGGCTGAACTACGAGGTCTCACTAACTGCCTGCTTCCTTGTTTAAGGAGCCAACTGATGGCTTTACAAAGTCCCTCCTACGTCCTTCTGATCCACGAGGCTCCCAGTGACTGACTCAATATTCCTAGGAGCTCTTGCTCTTACTCAGCTTCAGACTGCAGTCATCCCAGAGTAGTGCTTCTCGCCCTGCTCACGATGTGCTGACCCCGACCGTCAAATTATCTTTGTTGTTATTTCATATTGTAATTTTGCAATGGTTATGAATCATAATGTAAATATCTGATGTTCAATTTCCAGTACCAAAGATCTCCTAGCTTTTCAGGGAAGCTAGGCTAAGCTAAGCTATCCTCCAGTTGTCAGGCTAGTGACAACAGCAATCAAGTACTCACAAACCTCTGGGCTGTGAAGGAAGGCTTGCTTTGGTGTGGGGACAGCGAGGGCTGCAACACGCTCCAGCTCCCAGTACTGCATCAGGTCCACAAGGCCTCTTGCCTGGTGTTCTGCACAGTGTCTCACCACTCGTGAATCTCCCTACCCCCACGAGCGCTCTTCCACCCTGAAGTAGCTGTGACTTTGAAACCTCAACTCTATCACTAGCCCGGAGAACAAAATACGAATGGTGGGTCCACTGTGTGGCGGGCCAGGCGAGGTACCCTGGCCTGGGGGAGACCTCCTCTGCTTTGCCTGAGCCGCTGTGGCCTGAGGTTTGCCCATGGCTGACACAGTCCAGCAGAGCGCTATGCTCCTGGTTTGGAACAGCAGGGATCGCTCCCATGCAGAGGCTGAAGGAGACACAGACTTTAGAGTAAACCCCAACGGACAACTGCACCTGCACCGCCTCCAGGGCCCCCAGGGCTGGGCAGCAGCACAGAGACCGAAAGGACAAGGGAGCTAGGCTGCCTCTGTTCCCCTGGCTATGTAGGCATCTGCTAGTGTTCGAGGGAGCAGTGGCGAGGGGCTAGCACAGGTGACTCTGTTTCTCAGCCAGGAGGTGAGGCTGGGTCAGGGTTGCTGCACTAAACGGGGTAGGAAGTAACAGGAGGAAAGGAGACCCCCTGAGTATGTGGAGGCGTCATGCTTTTTGAAGAAACTCAGAAGAAAACAGAATGATGGTCAAGTCTTGCCTGAATCTGGGCCTCACACGTTCCAACGTTTCACACTTGTCCACTCTAGAGCTAACCGTGGGCTGCTCTAAGTATGAACACACACGGGGTACTCGGCACACTAGCACTACTCAGCGTGTAAAGCCTCCCGCTGCTTTCCCAACACAGGATAGATCTATTTCCTCCACACAGTATGACATTAGCTTGGCATATATGTGCCTGTATTCATATTAACTACACACATGGTAAACGAAGGTATCCCATGTACATACATATGATGTTACAATGATAAAGTTGTGTGTGGAAAACCCTGGCAATGAACTCTGGGCTTCCTGAGGAGTCTAAGTACCGCATTTGTGGTTTGCTGAGAACAGGGGCGTTATTCCATTTCCAAGAACACAGGTATTCATGCTGCAGCCAGTTTCTTTCTTCCTCAGATAAGGGCTGATTTTCTGAGGGGAAAATCATTACTGTGCTTTACTTACAGTGTACCCCAGCCAGAGGTACATGCATACACCACACAAAGGTAGTGCTTACACCAAAGGTAGTGCTTACACCTACCAAGCATAGAACATCACAATCATAACATGTTGTCTTCCCTCTGAGGGTAAAAGAGTAAGGAAGCTGCTAAAACTGACTGAAGACTATTATTCTCTCACAGAAAAGACAGAACAAGAAGCAAGCAGCCAGCTCTTGTGATGGCCTGCAGACAGGACAAAATCCCACTAGGAAACTGCCATTTAACAGTTCTAGGGGCTGGGGATACAAAGGTCAGCAAAGTGCTTGCCCTGGAGTCCCAGGACCCAAGCCTGATCACTGAATCCACGTAAGAAAGGCCAACATTCTGGCTTGTGCTTGTAATCCCAGCACTAGGGAGGGGGAGGCAGGAACACCCCCAGACCCCCTGGTGACCCAGTCTATTGTATTTGGAGAGCTCCGGGACAACTTGAGAAGACTCTGAAAGCCTGGCTTCTGAGAACAACACTTGAGTTTGTCCTCTAGGCTCTATATGCATGCACACACACGTACAACTATATACACATGTATGTGTGAGCACATGTACACACATATATAGGAAAGTCATCCATTTCCTAGACCTTCACAGTATCTTCTCTTCCCTGTGATGGAGGTTGTTTAAATAATACATTGCAAACAGGTTTCAGGCAGGTTAAGAATCCATTTACTGTTTCCATAACAAGAACAAGCAAACTAATGTTCTCTGTAGCAAACGGACAAGACAGGATGTCGCTTAGTCAAAGAAAACAAGACCTTTATAATCCCTGCTCCCTGGAGGCTCAAGGACTCGGGAGAACTGATCATGATATGCTCAACTACTGCTAGAGACCATTTTAATTAAATATCAGGACAACCTCAGTAAGCAGAGGAACATAATTCGGGGGGCAGGGGGAGTTTCATTACTCAATACAAGCTACGATGGAAAGAACAGAACTGTGTCGATAAAGCCTTCCGGTAAGGAGACTCCACGTGGTTACTTGCAAACTCAATGCTCTCTCCAGCAGGGCCAGACGCAGGGCAGGCAGATGAGTGTCAGGGTGGCTCTTCACAGGGAAGAGTTCTCAGGTGGTATCACTGCTGCTGCCCTCTGCCTAGTCCCGTCCCACACTCCTCGCCTCTGCCCTCTGCCTAGTCCCGTCCCACACACCTCGTGGCTCTGTGGCAGGACAGCAGGGTGTGGACTCAATAGTGGAGTTTCCCTGGCCTAAACCTGGGAGAAACATCTGGAAAATTCAGCCAGCGAAACAGCACAGGGCAAGTGACAGGTTTCATCTTCCCTCAATGGCTTCTGCCCACATCTCATCTACCAGACCCAGCCCTTGTGAAAGACACTTCATCCAATTAGCCATCAAGAGCGGTCCATGAGTGTGTGCAGACTACTTGCTCCTTCCTCTATGTCCCAATAGACATTTTCTCTCAGATCCACCAGGGCACTGCCCCCCAATAGCAGCAGCACCTTGCATCCTGACCTGAGTCAGAGAGTGCTTCCCCAAAGACCTGAGGACACGGTAACCATCTCCTTGCCTGGGTCCTGATGGAGCTTCTAAAGCAGACTGATAGCAAGAAGAAGAAGAATGGGGTTGATACAGCACTAAAGAGTACACCGGGTACAGCACTCTTGGTGCTAAGATGTTTCAGACTCTCTCACTCCAGACCTCTACCCTCGTCCCACGAAGGTTTTCTCTGTACCACTTCCACTGAATCTGACTTCTTCCTCAGGTACCACAGAACCCCCAGGACACACTCCTCACGGATCCCACCCCAGTACTTGAAGTCACCAATAGCATCTATCTGGCCCCTTCCTCCCATGGATGTCCTGTTAGAATCTGTGAGCTGTCTAAGTTTCTCTAGCTATAAAATAGAGAGTTTGTGTCTGCCTTCAAATAACAGAGGAAAAACAAAAGATGACTTGTTGTATTCAAGGATGGTGAGGATCCTGAGATCAACAGGGTGACCTCTCTCTCCCCCATGACAACTCAGAGCACAGGGTACATGCCCAAGGTTGATGCCAGAGCTGGGGGTGGTGATCTCCCACTCTACTGCAAGCATTGTCCGTGTGCCACCTATCAAGTGGGTGCTTAGACTAAGGGGCTTTCCCAGGTTTTCCATCACAGGGGACAAATTTCTGGCTTACCCAGCCTGCACCATATGCCCATGTAGTGGAACTTTAGATACTACCAAAAGGTACCTGAAAAGGCACCTGGTTGATCAGCCAAAGAGGTGTTCCCACAGCGCTCAAGCTCCATGTACCTTGCCAAAACTGCACTGTTTGCTTTCCTGGCAAGATAGTCGACACTTCGGTTACTCTTGCCAGATTTTGTGTCATTTCTCCTTGTCACAAATGCTCTGGTACTAACCCAGAAATACGACCACTATGCATTCTCTGAGACAGCTTTGAGAGACTGACATATTAGGTGGAGTAATATTTGAGTAAAGATACTTATGTAGTTACTTATATATCACCTTAACCAAAGGAAAACATACTGGACTGCTAGATTTAGAGTAGTGTGCCCTTGTTATATTATGAGGCACGGAGATGGGTAAACCACAGAAGGCCTGATGTAAGTTGGCCACAACTTGGCTTTGGCCAAGTGAAGTAAAAGATTCTTCTGGGCTGTTCAGAAACACAAGGCCAAATCCCATCCATAGACTCCCATCTGTAATCACCTTACAGCAGCCTATTCCAGTGGAAGTGCTGTGGTCCCGGAGAATCATGGCTGTGCTTCTACAGCACAGGAGGGGCAGGTACGCTGAGTGCACAGGAACTGAAGCAGAGGACAGATGAGAGTCAGTGGGGAAGGGTCTGAGTGGCCCAGAGTCAGCCATTCCTACAGCATCCTCATCAAGCAGGCCTATGTCTTACCTGTCTGCTAGCAAAGTCCCAAAGCTGTGAACAGAGGAACTTCCTTGTCATCTCCGCTGGGTCTGCCCAGCATCTACACACAGGAAGAAGGATGGGGGTTGGGGTTAGGGGGTGGGGGGTGGGGAAGAGTCTAGAGGCCAAGGGAATGGGGAAGTGGCAACTTTGAAGAAACCTATCCTGACTGCTAATTTCCAGGAACCCAGTATTCAACTGTGCCTCCTAGTCCAGATACACTCAACCCAACATGGAGGAGACAGCTCCAGAAAGACGGGGACCCCTAGGAACCAAGTCTGGAACACGACAAGGCTGTACATTGACATATTACATGGCTAAAGACATTCAATTTGCCAGACTTGAACTAGATCAACCTAAAATCTCTAAAGCCAGGAGTTCGGAAACTTGGGGATTATCTGTCTGTCACCTACCTATCTACCTACCTATTTACCTACCTACTTACCTACCAACCTACCTACCTACCAACCTACCTACCTACCCGTTTGAATCATGCTGCCTATTAATCACCACATCTGATAAGCTCTAAAGTCAGAATTACCTCGGCAATGCAGAACCCGAGGACGGCCCTGGAACACCGGTGGAAGACTGAGGGCACTAGAACCCTGTTTCTACAAAGTCATCATGCAAAAACAACTCGAGGAAAGGCCAGGGTTACAGTCTGTGAAACAAGTAACACTAAAAGCCTCTGTGGACTCCTAGCAGAGGTTTCCCGCCGAAGATAGTGGAGTAAAAACATCCTTCCCTGTATGCCTGCTACACATCCCATTACAGAGATAAAGGGGCAGAGACATGGGCCACAGACTGCAAAACAGAGACAGATGGCAATGGGCTTAGACGGCAATGGGCTTGGCTGGGCTTGGCTGACTGAGTTTACACATTAAGATGAGGGAAAGGCACAAAACCCCGGGCACAGCACCGCACTCCCTGTCTTGTTTGTTCAGGAATTCTGTCCGTCTGAAGCATGTGAACAAGGACTGGTCCACAGCTGCCATGTGAAGGCACTGAGCAGTCCCAGTTTTAAATAAAAGGTCAAGAATGGCAATGGCATTGAATGACTTAAAATCTACACCACAGGAGCAAAGGCGAGGAGGAAGCCAGGCCTTCAGAAGTCAGAGGGAACCCAGGCCAGGTGGTGTGTGCACTCCAGTCCCAGAACTCTGGGAGCTGAGTTCAAGGTCACCTTGTTTAACATAGTGAGTTCCCAGATGGCTAGGGTTATACAGGGAAGTCCTGTCTCAAACAACAACAATTCAGAGAGAACAAATGAATGTCACCTATCATTCAACAGGAAGCTTTCAACTGTACAGGTGGCCCGAGCCACCAATTGAGGCCATGATGATGTCCTGGTCCTCGCCGTCACATGGGTCCACGCCTAGGTCAAAGGCCTTGCTGTTGTGTTGATGTCTGAGGTCTGAGTTACCATTCAGGTCATGCGGATGTCTGTGGTCTGTGCTGCCCCTGAAGCTGTCGATGTCCAGGTCTGCGCTGCTACTGAGGAACATGCCTAGGTCTGTGGTCCTGCTGCAGCAGTGGCCATGTTTGTGGTCTGTGCTACTGCCAGAAACTGAATGGGGTCTATGATCCATGTTCTTGCTGACTGTGAAGAGCAAGGAGCTACTTCCCCATGATATCAGTGACTGCAGTCACACAGTCGGGGGCGGGGGAGGGGTCTGTGACAACCCCTACCCCACCATAATCCACCCCCCCCCAAAGTAACAGCCTAGACAGGAAGCCACCAAAGAGAACTCTTAAAAGGCGTGATATGGATGCTGAAGTTAGCTCTCCACAGCTGATGACTCTGGTGGAGGGGTGGGAGAGGAGAGACTCAGTCCTGTTTCACGGGGCAGGCCACTAAGAATTTGACCGTGCTCCAGCGAGTACACAGAGAACACGAAGTGGACTTTCTTTTCATTTCCTTTTTAAACATTATTTTTATCTTTTAATTATTTGACTGGGGGTAGAAGGGAGGAGGAGGACATGGAAGGACTGAGAAGGGTTTGTCATCAGGGTGCATGATGTCTAACTCCCAGAGAATCAATAGAAATGTTATGTGGAAAAAAAAAACAAAGAAAAGTATCGACTGAATGGAAGGGTGGAAGGAAGACATTATAAATATAAATGCCTTCCCAGAAGCACCAGAAGATGGACTTCATCTGAAAGAGAAGCAAATGGAATTCTAACTCGGGACAAACATGAAGGAATACCTTGCAGTGGAGACAAAGATCCCAAGATGTAGACGGCTGGCAGTGGAGTGAGTACCGGGGCAGGAATGGAAGGCTCTCAGAGAAACTGTCTCAAGATGCTGACATGGGCAGGAAACCTGAGACTGTGAATGTCCTGACTGAAAACTGACAGAGCAAACTCTCCAGAAGAGAAAATGAAGGTAGATGTGTTCATTAAAAAAAAAAAAAAAGGCTACAAGAATTAAAAAAAAAAAAGGCTACACTGAATTTAAAAAACCCTATCAATGAATAAAGCATGCAGGAAAAATGACCACAACGTACATAATTTGGCTGAAAAATGCTTACACTAATGTACATATGGGTGAGACATTATCAACACAAAGATCTGCTTGTCTTCATAATACAAATTTTACAGGAACCCTGAGTCAAAACAGAATGGAAGAAAGAGATTATGGAGACAAACTGGGAAGCTCACTGGGGCTGTCTGAGGCAGTCACCTGGAGGAAGGACAGATGCAAATCTGGATCTTCATCAAACGGTTGGCAAATTTTAGTTGTGTAGTTGAACCCTGAGCAATGTGTTCACAACAGACAGAATGGACAGACAAAACCCCAGGTCAGAGGGCAATTTTTATAATCACAAGACAACCTGTAGGTTTATATTTTTCAAAACCTACTTTTAATAAGGGTTCTCAAACACTTGAACTCCCCACCTCACCTCTTCTAGCCCATTGACCAAAGGTAGGGAGAAAAGATGGTAAACAGGACAAGGGGAGGATCCTGACTACAATCTCCATTTGTCAGGATACCAGCAGTCCAGTTCAGTGGTGTCAGGATAGCAAACATGAATCACCAGAGGTGACATGATCCAGCAGAAACAGCTAGGCCTCCACCAAATCAGCAAGAGTCAGCATGAGGAACCAGGACCAGCCAGGACGCCAGAAGTTCTCTGCCGTGCCTTTCTCAACAAAGCTAAGATCAGTGAAGATGCGAGACCAATGAAGCTTTGCAGAACTAGCTATGTAAGTGTGGGGTCACTGTCCATTGAGTCTTATTTATATTCTCTTCAAACATGACGTGTCCTCCCATGGGTATTGCCTCAGCAAAATACCACGTGAGTCTGCGTCACATGACATATCCAGAAACTCCCACTTCAACAACCTTTTTTGTTCTCAAAGCTGTTTAAATATAGCCCAGCAACCCTAGAGTTTGAGGGTGCGCCTGGCATTGTTTACCAGAGAAGATGAGGCCAAGCACCAGGGGCCAAGCACCAGGATGTGCATCTGCTAAAGACCAACAGTGAGCGGGAGCTGGAGCACACAGTGATGGCTGAAGGCACTATGGCTCCTGTCATAATGGCTGTGAGGCACTTCCTCTGGGCTCGCTGGCATTCACCCTAGGCATCTGAGGCCATGAAAGTTCTAGAGAAATTCTGGCTTGAGGTCAGGAAGAGAGCGAACCCTGCCCAGAGAAGTTGGGAGGGCTGTCTGAAGAGTCACCTGGAGAATGCTAAAGAAAACTTGCTGCCCAGAGATGGGAGACCTTCTGAGAAGCTCTTTTTATTGGCTTGAAAATTTGTTCCACTTTATGACAACCAAGAAACAATGATGTGTTTTGCCTTTTCATTGGGAAAATTGATGGGATGACCAGCCATAAAGTAACATACACTGAGAGCTGGGCTTCCCTTCCTCACAGTAATATAACATGTTCAATTAGCCCGTCCAGTTCACGAGACAGGTCGGAAGACTGAGTACGTTCACCTTTGTAAAGCACCGAGAACAATGCCTCATCCTCTGTAATGCTTGTGTGAGTTACTATTATACACACACATACATGCACATGTATGTACACATAAGCACACATATGCACACATGTGCGCACGCACACACACACACACACACACACACACACACACACCCATGCACAAGTGCTGTCAGGCACTGTGCACTGTCCAGAAATGGATTATGAGTTGATTAAATGCTTCTGTAAGAGAATAAAAAGGGCCTGTCCCTCTCAGTACCCCAGTAAGGGAATGAAATTATATTTAGATCAAACTGCCCCCAATGGGGAGAGGAGAGGCATGCATGATGGGCCATTACTTCACTCTGGAAGTGAATCAGACCCTTCCCACCCAGGGAACAAGACGTCCTGCATCCCTGACTGAGCCGGATACCAGCACTTGGTCCATATGAGCCAGACTGGACAGCTCCTATGTGTTAGATGGCTGGGTTTTCTGAGAAACCCTAAACTCTTACCCCCACATTCAGATGCTTCTCATAGTAAGGACACGAAAATATTGTAAGCTGAAAATCCACTTGTCGCACCTAGCCCTTCAGAGCATCCTTGCCTAACAACACAGCATGCTGTCTCCATGTATCCCCATGACCATGGGGTCGGCTGTCTCCATGTATCCCCATGACCAGGGGTCAGCTGTCTCCATGTATCCCCATGACCATGGGGTCGGCTGTCTCCTTGTATCCCCATGACCATGGGGTCGGCTGTCTCATGAATCCCCATGACCATGGGGTCGGCTGTCTCCATGTATCCCCATGACCATGGGGTCGGCTGTCTCATGTATCCCCATGACCATGGGGTCTCCCATGTATCCCCATGACCATGGGGTCGGCTGTCTCCATGTATCCTCATGACCATGGGGTCGGCTGTCTCCATGTATCCTCAGGACCATGGGGTGGGATGGGAGCTTGGCAGCTCATCAGTAGCTCCAGAGAGCATGGGACAGTGCGTCATCACTCAAGAGAGGGACTCAAACTCAAAACAACGTGTTTAACATCATCATCCAGTCAGCCACTGTCCACTCATCCATAGCTAAATGTGAGGGTCCATTGTGATGGCCAAGGTAAAAGGATCTACAAACAACTAGGGCTATATTTCTGGGTGGTTTATGAGGGAATCCTCAGAAAGGATCGACTGAAGGAAGAAACTCCTCCCTTAAAATGAACATCGTCTGACGGGTGGCCGAGAGAGAATGAAAGGCCAAGGAAACAGCAGTCCCACCAGGCTCCACTCCTGCCACTGAGTGAGTGTGCCTACCCTGCTGGTGAGAGTGCCTGCCCTGTTGGTGAGTGTGCCCACCCTGCTGGTGAGTGTGCCTGCCCTGCTGGTGAGTGTACCTGCCCTTTCTGGTGGTGTGCCTACCCTGCAGGTGAGGTCGACTGAGTGTGCCCCCCTGCTGGTGAGTGTGCTGGTGAGTGTGCCGCCCTGCTGGTGTGTGCCTACTCTGCTGGTGAGTGAATGGCCTACCCTGTTGGTGAGTGTGCCCCACCCCTGCTGGTGAGTGTCCTACCCTGCTGGTGGTGTGCCTGCCCTGTTGGTGAGTGTGCCCACCCTGCTGGTGAGTGTGCCCACCCTGCTGGTGAGTGTGCCTACCCTGCTGGTGAGTGTGCCTGCCCTGCTGGTGAGTGTGCCCACCCTGCTGGTGAGTGTGCCTACCCTGCTGGTGAGTGTGCCTACCCTGCTGGTGAGTGTGCCTACCCTGCTGGTGAGTGTGCCTACCCTGTTGGTGGTGAGTGTGCCTACCCTGCTGGTGAGTGTGCCTACCCTGCTGGTGAGTGTGCCTACCCTGCTGGTGAGTGTGCCTACTCTGCTGGTGAGTGTGCCTGCCCTGCCCTGCTGGTGAGTGTGCCCACCCTGCTGGTGAGTGTGCCTACCCTGCTGGTGAGTGTGTGAGTGTGTCTACCCTGCTGGTGAGTGAGTGTGTCTACCCTGCTGGTGAGTGAGTGTGCCTACCCTGCTGGTGAGTGTGCCTGCCCTGCTGGTGAGTGTGCCCACCCTGCTGGTGAGTGTGCCTACCCTGCTGGTGAGTGTGCCTGCCCTGCTGGTGAGTGTGCCTGCCCTGCTGGTGGTAGTGTACCCACCTGCTGGTGAGTGTGCCTACCCTGTGGTGTTTCTACCCTGTTGGTGAGTATGCCCACCCTGCTGGTGGTGTGTGCCCACCCTGCTGGTGAGTGTGCCTACCCTGCTGGTGAGTGTGCCTACCCTGTTGGTGAGTGTGCCTACCCTGCTGGTGAGTGTGCCTACCCTGTTGGTGAGTGTGCCTACCCTGCTGGTGAGTGTGCCCACCCTGCTGGTGAGTGTGCCCGCCCTGCTGGTGAGTGTGAGTGTGCCCGCCCTGCTGGTGAGTGAGTGTGCCTACCCTGCTGGTGAGTGTGCCCGCCCTGCTGGTGAGTGAGTGTGCTACCCTGCTGGTGAGTGAGTGTGCCTACCCTGCTGGTGAGTGTGCCTGCCCTGCTGGTGAGTGTGCCCTACCCTGCTGGTGAGTGTGCCCACCCTGCTGGTGAGTGTGCCCATGTGCCTACCCTGCTGGTGAGTGTGTCTACCCTGCCGGCTTGGTGAGTGTGCCCTTCCCTGTTGGTGAGTGTGCCTACCCTGCTGGTGAGTGTGCCTACCCTGCTGGTGAGTGTGCCCACCCTGCTGGTGAGTGTGCCTACCCTGTTGGTGAGTGTGCCCGCCCTGCTGGTGAGTATGCCCGCCCTGCTGGTTAGTGTGCCCGCCCTGCTGGTGAGTGGTGTGCCCACCCCCTGCTGCTGGAGTGTACCCCCTGCTGGTGGAGTGTGCCCGTCCCCTGCTGGTGGTGAGTGTGCCCTACCCTGCTGGTGAGTGCCCACACTGCTGGTGAGTGTGCCTACCCTGTTGGTGAGTGTGCCTGCTGGTGGTGTGTGCCCGCCCTGCTGGTGGTGGTGTGCCCACCCTGCTGGTGTACCCACCCTGCTGGTGAGTGTGCCTGCCCTGCCGGTGAGTGTGTCTGCCCTGCTGGTGAGTGTGCCTGCCCTGCTGGTGAGTGTGCCTGTGCCCCCTGCTGGTGAGTGAGTGTGCCCACCCTGCTGGTGAGTGTACCCACCCTGCTGGTGAGTGTGCCTACCCTGTTGGTGAGTGTGCCTACCCTGCTGGTGAGTGTGCCTGCCCTGCTGGTGGTGAGGTGTGCCTACCCTGCTGGGTGGTGTGCCCCCCTGCTGGTGAGTGGTGTGCCTACCCTGCTGGTGAGTGCCCACCCTGCTGGTGAGTGTGCCCTGCCTGTTGGTGAGTGTGCCTATCCTGTTGGTGAGTGTGCCTGACCTGCTGGTGAGTGTGTCCGCCCTGCTGGTGAGTGTGTGTGCCTACCCTGCTGGTGAGTGTGTCTACCCTGTGGGTGAGTGTGCCTACCCTGCTGGTGAGTGTGTCTACCCCCTGGTGGTGAGTGTGTCTACCCTGTTGGTGAGGGAGTGTGCCTGTGTTGGTGGTGTGCCCGCCCTGCTGGTAGGTGTGTGCCGCCCTGCTGAGTGTGAATGTGCCTCCCTGCTGGTGGTGAGTGTGCCCACCCCTGCTGGTGAGTGTGCCCCACCTGCTGGTGAATGTGCCTGCCCTGCTGGTGAGTGTGTACCCCTGCTGGAGTGTCTGCCCTGCTGGTGGTGAGTGTGCCTGCCCTGCTGGTGAGTGAGTGTGTCTACCCTGCTGGTGAGTGAGTGTCTACCCTGCGGGTGAGTGTGTCTACCCTGCGGGTGAGTGTGTCTACCCTGCGGGTGAGTGTGTCTACCCTGCTGGTTTGTTCCTTCTGCAGCTATCCTCTGCTTAAAGCTGACTCTAGCTTCCTGAGCCTTCCAACATGGATGAAAGACTAGTGAGCCTCCAGGAGCCTCCAGGCCTTCAGCACCAAACAGGAACTGTGGAGACCCTCCAGCTTTGTGGACTGCACAGCTGCTGGCTTCTCAGGCTGTCCAGCACTCAGCCAGTCATTGCTGGACTATCAAATAAGCCAATCTAGTGATATATATATATCACTATAATATACATAGACTCTATCAGCTCTGTTCCTCCAGAAAACCCTGCCTAGCACACTAAGTCACAGTCATGTACACATCGTAGCTTCACCAACAGATGAGGAGAAGGCAAGGCATTTGGGGATTTTAGCTCTCATTGTCCAGAAACTCCTGATTGCTCCAAGAATGAGTTAAATACTAATCCCCAGAGGCACATGCAAAAAGAAATAGAATGTGCAGGGAAGAGAAAAATGAAGAGGGAAGAACTCAGCCTGAGATTTCTCTGCACTGGCATCACAAGACCTTATCAGCATCTGTCTGTACCGAGGACCCTGCTGCTACAGAGGGGAGAGTATGCACACATCCGTGTGTGTGTGTGTGTGTGTGTGTGTGTGTGTGTGACTTACACTACAGTGATGAGAGATGACGTGTCAGCGCAGTGAATACGTTAAACATGCAGTAAATCAGACATGCTGGTGTGGCAGGGAAAGAGACGCTGAGGAAGAGTCCCTCCAGCCTGCAGGAGCGGCCAGAACCAGTGTTCAAATGGGGACACCCTGAAGCAGTGAAGCCTGATGATTAGTGGGGTGCAGGAGCTCCAGGTACAGGAAAGGGGGGAAGGAAGACAGGCCCACAAGTGTGAAAACAGTGTGTGGAGGGGACACAGGTGCTGAGCACATGCTGCTACTGTGGGCTCCTTAGTCTCCGAGGTGAGCAAGTGCAGGAAGGGGGCGGGAGAGTCTTGTGGCCACCACTTAGCAGGGAGAGCCTTACGGCCACCACTTAGGGACTTACTCTGGATTCTAAGAGTTATGGACTATCTCTAGAGCAATGGATCTCAGCCTGTGGGTCACAGCCCCTTTGAGGGTCAAACGACACTTTGACTGGAGTTGCATATTAGATATCCTGCATATCAGATATTTACACTATGATTCAAACTATGTAGCAAAGTTACAATTATGAAGGAGCAGTGAATCTGACTCTATGGTCTGGGTCAACACAGCGTGAGGAACTGTATAAAAGGGTCGCAGCATTAAACGGGCTGAGAACCACAGCTTTGGAGGGTGTCAGGGAAGGGTGGACTTGTTCGGGATGGGGCTTTCCAATAATCTCGGGTTACAGTGCTTGTTGGCTGCTTTTGTTCTATTACTACCCCCCCCAGACCTTTTGCTGGGGAGACAGGGTCTCAGTATGCAGCTCCGGCTGGCACCAACCCCACACAATCCTCCTGTTTCTGCCTCCTGTGTTGGGAACACAGCTACATACCACTCTGGCTTGACTGCAACACACTGACTGGTCTGAGCTGAAGAGGCTTGCCTGACTGTAGGAGTCTAGAACCATGTTGGGGTGCAGTGGCCAGAGCACGGCAAGAAAGAGGAAGCAGGAGCTGGGCATCAAGGGGCTCTGAGGTCACCATGGTGGTGGCCATATGAGGAGCAGTGGGAGGAGTCAGCTAGAAGAAAGGCTTCCATGGTCTTCAGTCATCTCTGTGGAGATCCCTCTCCACCTCCTGAAAGATGAGAGAACTTGTTCATCTTTAAAATACATGGACAGCAGCACCCTGTCTGACCATGCGAACTCACTACAAGAGATGATGGCTGGATCCCCACTGGTACACTATAACTGGTCCTTTTCCGAAAGCTGAATCACAAATGCTATAGCTGTTTGTGTAGAGGTCAGAAAAAGCCTGTAGGAGTGTCCTTCCATAATGTGGGCCCCAGACTGTTAGGGTTGACGGCATGCACCTCTGCCCACTGAGCCATGCCAACGGCTCCCCTTTTTATGGGCGGTCTTCCCATGTAGCCCAAGCTGGCCTTAAGCTCATGATCTTCCTACCTTACCTCCCAAGTACTGAAATCATGGTGTGCTCCAACCCTGGTGCTGACAAGGTGCTCAGTGCAGGCAGAGGACATGCTGGCTTATGCCTAGGTCTGGATTATTCTTTCTTAGAAAACGAGGGAGCTTCAAGGAGTTGCCTTCCTCAGAGCTGCCTGTAGGCATGCCTGTGGACATTGTGCTGGTTTCTAATTGGTGAAGGCAGGTTCAGGTCACTGTGAATGATTCAAGAAGGGCAGCTGAGTAGGGGCTGGCCACAAGTCAGTGTGCAGTGCTTCTCAACCATCTCGGCTTCCGTTCCTGCCTTGAGTTCTGGCTTTGGCTTGCCATGAAGACGGACTATTGCTTGGAAATGGAAGATGAAATGAGGCCTTTCCTCCCTGAGTTAGTTTTGATCATGGTGTTTATCACAGCACTAGAGACGTGAACTACAACAGGTGCATGCTATGACTCCCCATGTTCACCCATGTGTCCGTCATGAGAGACCATCGAGTAAAGCACTGTTGTGAAGAGGCTTTTTGTAGCCGTTCACAAAGGCGCCTGCAGCAACAAGGAGGCGTGTGCTGCAGCGTGCAGCACAGAAATGCAAACGGAGCACGAGCTCAGCTAAGAGAAGTACACAGAAAGACAGTGGGGAGGAGATACGTCAGTGTGTCAGTCTCATTGCCGCTGGGTGATGTAGAATTAGGGGTGATTTTCTCATTCTTCTTCCCCACTTTCTTCCAATTGCCTATCTATTATTTTTACAATTGCATGTACAAAAACTCCTGCATATTATTAAAAAACATTTTGAGGGGCTAGATCTGAATATTTTAGTCCCCAAATGCCTGCCTGCAGGCTGTGGACATGGATACATGTGGTCACGTGTCATTCACTCTGAAACAAGGACACTGGGATTTCCCGGCAATAGTGAAAGGGCAAAGCCTCCTGGCAAAGCACTTTGCCTCCTGAAACTGGAAAAGGTTATGTAAATTACTCAGAGCCTTAAGAGTGGGGACCAACCACTGGGTAAATGCCTATTAAGTAGCTCGCCCAATGAGACCCTGTGTTGGAAATGACAGCCCTGCTCATACAATGAACGCCACTTCGTTAGGTACCAAACACAAAATGCATCCCAAGTTATAGCTGCATATTTTCTTTGGTTGCAATACCATTAGCAAACCATTTTGCCAAAGTACATTTGATACTGGCGCTCAGTGAATGGACAGATGATCACCTAGTAGAAAAAGACCCACACTGGGATTCCACATATGATCCTAAGATCTGCGGAGCACTGCTCCCCTCTTCGTCCACTATGGAAGTGGAGTAGGTTTGAACGAAGGCTACTTTGGGTGAGTGTCATGATTCTGCCCTTCCAGAGGCAAACAGCCAAAGCCAGGTCATTAATTCTTCCAGAAACTGTTTCCAATCTCAGGATAGGAACGACAGTGCATACCTTTGCAGAACTGAAACACAAATAAGGAAGAGTGTGTGTGTGTGTGTGTGTGTGTGTGTGTGTGTGTGTGTGTGTGTGCGCGCGTGCGTGTTGGGAGAGTGCCTATAATAGAACCTCTAGTGTAGTACAGGCTTATAGCAGACACTGAATGCATAACAGAGCAAATGACCGAAGCTGTTGAGGCCGCTTTGCCAATTCAGGCGCTAGGAAAGCTGTCAGGTTTGCAGCCCTTTGGCTGAAAGTGGCCAATAGACAAAGAGCGACAAGCAGACCAGCTAGGGGAATTCTGGAGAACATATGTGGTTTCTTATCAAGGGCCAAGACCAGTGGTTCAGCTCCCCTCTTCGTCCTGGAGACATGACAGCTGCTTCTCTGGCTAATCTGCGACCAGGAGGAAAGTAAGAAATTGGCAGATGCTGATCACGACGAGTTGAGCAACTGAGTCAATGTCTGGAGCTGACTCCCTTTAGCCTCGTGGGAACGGTAAGTCCTGCTTTATTTAGCGCCATACCCTTATTGTAAGAGAGGAATTCCTCAGGAATAGGAACCGTCACCATGACTGTGCCTGGTCCTTGCGCTCCTGAGGTCCAGATGCCTCTTACAAGTGACTGTATGCTTGGGGTGTGACTGTCACGGAGCAGGACTCGCCTGAAACTCCTTCCTGCATAGCAGGGGTTTGAGCCAGCTGAAGCGTCCAAAGCAGCTTCCTGAGTGACAAGACTGTTGGGATGGGGCAGCGTGAAGGACAGCATTCTCGGCAAAGCAGACACAAAGATCTATTTGAGGACCCTGGGAGGACAGAATACTGGCAGAGAAAGTGCAGAGAAGCACGTGGCAAGGCCAGCAGAAGGCAGACTGGCAGCGTCCAAATCTTCTAGGGATACTGGGCTGAGAGTTAGCCATGGTATGGTTAAGCATGTAATCTCCCTTTGTTGGGAGCACTCTGATGTTTTCTCCATTTAAAAACCTAAGCTGTTGTATTATTCAGGGTTCTCTTGAGTAGCAGAATGTATAGAATGAATCTCTTTCAATCAATCAATCAATCAATCAATCATATATATATGGAATATATTTATAGGATGGCTTACATATATACATATAATCATATATACTTATATATGTGTGTATAAATATGAATGTGTATATATGTATAGATATATGTGTATATAAATATGTATATGTATGTATATATATGTGTGCACATATATGTATATATGTATATATATACACACACATATATATACATTATGTGATTTATTAGAATGGCTTATAGGCTGTGGTCCAAGTAATTCAACAATGGCTAGGTCCACAAGGCTAGATTCAGCTGGTCATCAGAACATGCCAGAATCCTGAAAATGTAGGTGCTAATGCCAGTGAAGAAATGGACTTGCTAGGAAGGCAAGAACAGGCAGACCAAGAACAAGAGCTTCTTTCTTCCATGTTCTTTATATAGGCTTCCTGCAGAAGATGTGGCCCAGGTTAGAGGGGATCTTCCAACCTCAAAAGAGCTAGATTAAAGGTATATCTTCCCACTTCAAATTAAACAAAACTCCCTCACTTAGTTAATTCTAGATATAGTCAAGTTGATGACCAAAAATAGCCATCATGGCTATCATGGCTAACGGACGGGTGCCATGTTTTTTCTTGGGTCTGCAGCCTTGAGAGAGCTACTACCCAAGCAGTTCCTTCTTTAACAACAGGACAGATCATCATCATAGCAGCCTGCTTGCTTTGAGCATTCCAAGGTCAGGAACTCCACTTCAGCTGTAAACTAATGACCTTCATTGTCAAATTTACTGGATTTGGGAAGAAAGAGTCCTCTGGACAAGCCTGTATTTCCAGAGAGGTTGAACCAAGGAGAGACCATCATGTGGGCAGCGGCATCCCATGGTCTAGGTTTCTTGTCAGAATTAAAAGGGGAAAAGGGAGAAAGCAAACTGAGCTCTGGCCTTCATGTCTCTCTGCTTGTAGACTGCTGATACAATGTGCCCAGTGGCTTCACACTCCATCGCAGCAATGGGCTACACTGTCACACTGGGAGACAACCTGCCACCCACACTTCTGAAGCTGCTTTTGTTGGGTGTTTGTTACAGCACTGAGAAAGTGACTAGCATGGAAGGCTGATGTAGAAGGCAGTTGTCACTGGGAGAGACCCATCTACATGGCTCTCAGGCTGTCACAAATGGTAGAGTTAATGTTCTCAGCTGGGAACTGCAGAACCCTCAGAATGTTGGAGGCAGAGCTTGCTGGGCCATTCTGGTGGGAGTTTAGGCCATCAGAATACCAACTAAAGTATGGACAGTAAAGACCGTGCTCATTAAGTCTCAGAGGGGAACAAGGACTTTATGGGGAACATAGCTAGAGGCCATTCATCTTGTATTCTGGCAAAGAATCTGGCTACATTCGTATCCATCCGGAAAACTGGAGGGAGGCTAAAGGTAATGAACTAAGTGGTCTGGTGGAACAGATTTAAAGACCGCATACTGCTCAGATCCCTGCATTTATTTAAGACGTGAAAAAAAGAGAATGGTCTGAAGGGAAAGAACCGTAAGACAAACCCCGTGGAAGGCAGCGGTGATCTGAGATCCGATCGCTAAACAGATTAGTAGCACTAAAGTAAACCCTTCTGCACTAATAGCAGAGGGGCTCTGAGGAAGATCCCACCCACTGAGGGCTCCTCCAACTTACAGAGGTGAAAATCACTTGAAAGGAGAGGTCCAGAATTAAGGGTGCTACTGGAGGGGCTCTCTGCTTCAAAAGTACCTGAGGAAGTGTTCTCATGATCGGCCACGAAAGCGCACACAGGCTACTACAGCGGGGGTGGAAGGAGCCAGACTACTTGTCTGTGCTTTTACGGCATCTGTGCAAAGTCCAAGAGTTACGGGATCACGGAAACGTGAATGTAGGTTCCAGAAGGCAGAGTGGCCGGGCAATGCGTGCACAGAGCTATGGAGATCAGACCGAGTTTCAGTGGAGACCCCAGGATACTGGAGAGGCCAGGACTGTGGGATTTCTGCTGAGGAAAGCCAAAAGCATGAAGGAGAGTTGGCTCAAGAGAGGATGTGCATGCTACTGCATGCTGAAGAACTGGAGGTGTGGGCGCTGCCCAAAGTTGTGAGAGCCCTAGTGATTTTCTCCCAAGCCCCAGGCAGCAGACACTGAGCTGCGGTGTTGCCGTGTCTGCCTGGCTGGCTTTTGGTCTTCCTCTGACCTGCTCTTTGTCCTCTGACCTGCCTTTTTGGAATGGTAATCAATGTGGCCTTTTAAATTTTTACTTCGCAGGGTTCAAGGGAGCACCTTGAGTCTCCGAAGACACTTAGCTTTGAACAACACTGGAACCGTAAAGATTTTGGGAAGTCTCATAGATAGAATAGATGCATTTTGAATTGTGAGACATCACGGGCCTTTGAGGAGCAGTGGAGAGTGTTGTGGGTAAAGGTGATGCATCTGAGTATCAAGCTCAGGTCTGTGACAAAGAGCAGGTCTGTGACGATTAATACTCCTGTGAACCTGACCTCATCTGAAAATGGGTACTGAGGGCGCTGCTGGGAAGTGTGGCTGAAGAGGGGAGACCAATACTGATGTAGGCACTGTCATGCCTTGAGCTCCAATCTTAAGACTAAATAAAAAGGGGGGAAAAAAGGAGAACCCACTAAGCGCCTCATTCAGCACTCTCTGCTTTCTGACTGTGGCTACAGCGTAACCAGCTGTCTCACATGCCTGTCCCCAGGCCTCCCCTCTATGAAGGTCTGTATCTCCTCACTGTGGGCCATAACAAAGCTTCCTTCTTTAAGCTGTCACTGGGCACTTTGTCAGAGTAGTCAGAAATGTGCCTAATGGGCTTGGTTTCTGCGACAGCCTGCACTAGCTCCCAGAGACTCCAGGGCAGCTGGGATCACACTTCCAGCCTTCATCCTTAGTGAGGAGAGGAGGAGCTGTCTTTCCACTACGAACTCAGCAGAAGCTTGTGATCCCCAAAGGGTCCTGGTGTCCTCATGGAGGGTGTTGGTCTGCATGTGAGGCGCATGACTGGTGGAACCAAACGTCGTTCACACACAGGCTATGTGACTGGTGAAATCAGAAGCTGCCCACACAGTATGCAGGCCTCTCTTCTGGCGATACGGAAACTGTTTCACCGTTCTCGGTTATTTCTTGTGTCCTACCGCTTCATCCACTCTCAAGTGTTATGATAGGCTCCAGTAAAGGCTCTCCCAGATGGTCATTTACTGTCTTATCGTGAATACAGTGAACTAAGCTAGCGATACAACAACCCCAGCTCAAGCAACAGCAGCTACAAGGCAGCTCAGAGTGACGTCTAAAGCCCTGGAACTGCCAGGGCCCTTAGCCCTTGACTCACGCAGCAGCTAAAAGGCAGGTGAAGATTTTCAGGAAGCCAGTAGGAGCAGAAGCTGCTGAGAGCCAAGACTGCAGCATGTGAGGAGCTGTGAAGAGCTGAGAGAGCTACAGTTGAAAGCACCAGTCTCAAGAAAAGCTCCCGAGCCTCCATGGGAGCTGAGCTATAGCCAGGCACTCACAGTCCAGAACACGAAGTCCCAAATGCCAGCCTCCAGACATTAATTTCTGGGTTTGGAAATTTGGAGCGAGAGCGAGAGCGAGAGCGAGAGCGAGAGCGAGAGCGAGAGCGAGCAAGAGAGAGAGAGAGAGAGAGAGAGAGAGAGAGAGAGAGAGAGAGAGAGAGAGAACTAGAGCGAGACAGCACAATAGAGACAGTGCACTCTCTTAAGGCCAGCATAGCCAACCATGCAGTGTGCTCTCTCTGTCTTCTATTCTGCGTTAGTTATGTTTCTGTTGCTAAAACGCTGAGACCAAAAGTGACTTAGAGAACTAAGATTTTATTTTTGGCTTATGCTTCCAGAGGAATGAGTCTATCAAGGCAACAAGCAGCAGGCATAGGGACTGGACTCCTCCCTCCATGTCATCCGCACGCCAGTGTCCACTGCCTCTTCTTCTATGTCATCAGAAACTAGCTTTGCTCAAGGCAGTCCTGTATCACCCAAGCAATAAGCACACTTCTCTTGCCTGTTGTTCATAAGGCCCTGAAAGTCCAAGAATGCTTGTGTAGACCAGATGCGGATTGTGGGACCTCAGCCTAAGCCTACCTGGTGGTAAAGGTGTTGGCAGAAGTCTTCTAGTTAGTGTGCTTGTCTTCCTGGCCGTCTTTGGACTATGAGACAACCAGTAAGAAGAGGAAAACCAATTTGCCACAGTGGTTAATGATCAGAGTGGGCCAGCCCTGTGTCTCTAAGGGCCCTGATGGGTGGTCTGCTGCAGTCAGCATCACTGTCACACAGGAGCACAGCATTTTGGCATGCTATTGCACACATGACTACACGTGACTACAGACAATCATGGACTGCCAACATCACAGAGGAAGACAGGATTCTGAATGTTTCCCCAAAGGAATCATAGCTGTCCGTGGAGATGGATAATGTAGCCTGACTTAAACATGCAGTGTATGAACATGAAAAGATCAGGTAGTGGTCCACTAATGTGTGCAAGTTGACAATATACTCCAGCCCACTGATATGGCAGCAGCTCTGGCTGATGGGAGAAAAGGCTGCAGCAGTCCCCGCTGCTGTCACTCACTCAGCAGCTCCAGGAACCAAGGCTGCACTGAGACCATTTCCAATTCCAACCCAGGAAGATGGCCTGGCATGACAATGTAATGAGGCCCAATTATGACAGACTATGACAGTCACTCCAGGCCAACTGGCTGGCTGGTACCCATAATGCAGTGGGCAAGATGGTCGAAAGGGTAAATCATAAGACAGAATGGTTCTGCCTCATGACTGGCACCAGAGATGCTTGCAATGGTTTTATACCAGACATTTAAAAATCAAAAGAAAAAAAATCAATCCCCTTTTATTTTTAGATGCTCTTTTTGTGGACCAAGTGGATAGAGACAGACTTGTTTATGGAGCCCTGAGGGGAGTCACTGTGAGTGGAGAGACAGCCTGAAGCATTAGCAGCGGTCAGGGGACTGCTGCAGTGTGATTCAGGACTCCAAGCTTGCTTCCAAGCAACTCTGAAATGCTGCCATCATCTGCTTCCCTCATTAGGTGCGCCTGGTCTGTTTATGTGAGCACCAGTGGAATGGGCACCAGATATCAGGGTGGGCGTGTGCTTCTGTAGGCAGAAGATACAAATGAGCAGTGGCATGGCTGGAGTGTTGGGAACAGGTTCAGTTAGCTCTGCCGCAAGGCACACTGCCTGCTGTGGAGCGCCCGCCACACTGAGTCTGTACTGGTGTGGAGCGCTCGCCACACTGAGTCTGTACTTCTCTCTTTGGCCAAAGACAACATGGTTTAAACAGCACAAAGAAAGAATGCTCTTACAGATCTACAAATTAAAGCACCCTTACACCCTGTGATGGGAATGCAAACTGGTACACATCAGTATGGAGGCTCCTCCGTGAACCAGCTAAAGCACCCTGAGTCTCCAAGTCAGCACAGCAGAGAGATACCTCCATGTCCATGTCTACTGCAGCCCTATTCATAATCCCCATCATGGAACCAGTCAAGATGTCCATCAACAGATAAAGAAATGTGATGTGCATACACAATGGAGTTTTAAGCAATAAAGAGTAAAATTAGGACATTTGGAAGAAAATTGAAAACACACACACACACACACACACACACACACACACACACACACACACACGAGACACACATGAACATTATATAAGTCAGAAGGGAACTACTTGAGAAGGGAAGGGGAGAATGCAGGGAAGGTAAGCAAAGAACATGATGTGAGCACATGGTGCGACTTCATAGTGAACCCCGTTTTGTACAATGGATAGACAGGGAGAAAGAGAAAAGAAAATGACCATACTACCTTTAAGGAAAGTTTAAAAACTGTGGGACACGTCTGCACACACTATAATGTCCTGGTACATACATATCCTGAACATCTCGATGAGCCATAAACCACAAACAGACGCAGGAGTGTGGAGCCGAGGCTGTAAGCCTGGGATTTCAGAGTTGGGCAAGAGTGGGATAGCAGGAAATGCCTAACTAAAGACAGCACAGAAATACATGTTCCAAGACGAGAAAAATTATGACTGCCAGTTAAAATAGGTGTGAAAATATTTATGTCACCAATTGCAAAACATAAAAATACACCCACTCGGAAGATTTACTGGTGGCCATTTAACACCCTCCTCTGCCTCCCTGCTGGGCACTTCCACTATTCCTTTCCCAGAGTTGGCACAGCCATTGGTAGAACAGTTGTATACCAGGCCCTTCCTAAAAGTCCTGAAAGGGGAATGGGGAGACAAGAAAGCTAACATTTGAGAGTAGAGCTCTGCCCAGTATTACGGGGACATCAGAGGGGAAGGACATTATACGGAGGTCCTAATACCAGCCCAAATAAGATGAGTCAGGCTGAGAGGACCCATGGGGCTCAGTGCGCAGCCATTATCATAGCTGTGACTGAGCAAGGCAAAAAGATAGGGAGCAAACCAGTAGAGGTACAAGATACAAGAAAACTACACTCTGGCTTCCGGGAGCCCCTTCTCTGTCCCAAACGTCTGCAGCAATGACCATGACAACCTGCCAGGGAAGTCTGTGGAAACCAAGGACTTTTCTTAGAGTTGGTCACAGAGACAGCTTTTCCAGAGGGAAAGCTGAGGCTCCACATTCAGCTCTGTTCGTACAGCAGTCTTGGCATGGCGAGTTTCTGTACGCAGTGCTGAGAGAACCCTGGAGATCCAGGCTTTTAGCAGTTCACTGAAGACCTACTGGACACAGATTTATCCTGGGCTGAGACATAGGTAAATGGTTCTAGAAAAGCTTGGAATCCCACCAGAAGGAGAGCAAGATTGTCTGCTTCCTGCTATACGTCATTTCCAGATACAAAAAAGGCCTATCAGGGAAGGCAACAGTTGGGCGGAATGTGAAGATACTTAGGTATAAAGACATTATGAGGCAGCCCCATCCCTGTATATGCCAACCCCAAAGTTAGGACCCCACGACAAAGAATGACTTCTTAGGTCCGCCGATGTGGATCAGTGGCACAGTGCTTGCATCAGGCCCTGGGGTCCATCGCCATTGAAAAAGAAGGGGCTGGAGAGATGGCTCAGTGGTTAAGGGCACCGACTGCTCTTCCAGAGGTCCCGAGTTCAATTCCCAGCAACCACATGGTGACTCACAACCATCTGTAATAGGACCCAATGTCCTCTTTTGGTGTGTCTGAAGAGAGCAACAGTGTACTTACTCATATACATAAAGTGAAAAAATAAATCTTTTAAAAACTGCCTTCTGTTGTTTTAGAGACACAGTACAGCTATGTGTCCTAGGTGGGCCTAAGATACTGAAGCTTCTAGCTCAGCCTCCTGCAAGCTTTGATTATGGGTGTGTACCACCACGCCCACCAAGAGCAAGTTGTTGAGTCAAAAAAAAAAAAAAAAAAAAGCACCAGCTATAACAGAAATAAACAAATTAGGTACCTTGTTTACCAAAAGAACGTCTAACAAGAAAGGAAACTTAGATCTAAGAAAAGCAGCAATAACCAATATAAACAGATCAAACACTCTGTGTAGATAAACAGATCAAATACTCGGTATAAAGGACAAGGGTGTGCATCCTAGAGAATGGAGTGGCTGGGCTGAATAGGAAGGGCTCAGAAGATATGTAAAGCCCGGAGTGCATGGCACATGCCTATAATCCCAGCACTTGGGACGTGGAGATGGGAGGACAGACAGGACAGTGTAGCAAAACTGTCTCGCATGAAACAAGCACACTATAATTATGTCTCCTTCTCGGTGCTGGGAGGTGGCCCTGAGCACACTAGCAAGTACTGCTGAGCTACATCTAAATTTTTCAAAATATATAGTATGTTTACTAATTTCTTTGAAAAATTCATCTATATATACAATGCACTTTGATCATATTGACCAACTCCCCTCTCTGTAAGCCATCCCTAACTCCCTCTCAACAATATATCATTTTCTTTTTTTAAAAAATGATCCATTGATTCAGTTTGTGCTGCTTATATATTCCTGGGCATGGGGTCATCCAAGGAGGTATGGTCCACCTACTTGGCATCACACCCTGACTCCCATGCCCCAACAGTCATCAACTGCCAACAGCTCCTCAGTTACGGGTGGGGAGCCCACGAGACCCTCTTTCCTCCATGTTGGAAAGTTGGCTGGCTTGATCTTGTGGCGGTGACCACAGCTGCTGTGTTCATGAATACAGAGGTCCTGTCATGTCTACAAGATATTGTTCTCTGGTCCTCCCTGACTTCTGGCTACTCTGATCTTTCCGACCTCTCTTCTGCAATGGTCCCTGAGCCATGGTGTGTGTCTGTGCATGCGTGTGTGCGTGCATGTGTGCATGTGTGCCTACGTTATAGATGTTCCATTTAAGACTGAGCACTACAGATACTTATTCTCTCTCCCTGCATTTGGACCGGTTTTGAGTTTCGGCATTAACTGCCATGCACTGCACAAACAAGTTTCTGATAAGATCTGAGAGTTGCACTGATCTCTGGGTAGAGATATATGAATTTAGAAGCTTGTTTGATAGTATATCCACTTATCGAAATAATAGTGATAGGTCCTCCTGTGGCCTATGAGCTCCTCAACCACAGGTTTCTGGCCAGGATTACAGCACTAGGCAAACATTTTCTCCTGTGTACTGGACCTAAGTACATTGAGGGAAAGGGTGGTTATCCCATTAAAAACACTCATGCCATGACTGCATTTTATGGGCATATCTTGGCATGGCAGTCACTCCCGAAGTTCACAGCTGAGCAAGAATTTGATGGTTTTCCATAACACCTTCGGGCACTTCAGCTAGGAAGGTGGAAGCGTCCTGGTCAGTACTATCTTGATTTCGCCAAGTCCCGTGGCCAAAGTCTACTACCCTAGAATTTATTTCACATGTAGGTCACTGACGCTAAAATCAACATGCAACGCAGTGCTACCTCACACTCCAGAGGCTCGTGGCAACCAAACACCCAGCAATTCCAGTGTTAGCAAGAAAATGGCGGTGTGCGCCCTTACCAGCTTGTGCCATTTTGTAAATAAAATACAGTGATATTCAGGGATGTGGAACACTAGGACACACTGGCCCGGCACCTCCATTCCTAAATGTTTATTCTAGAAGCTGAAGCTCACGGGTATAAGAACAAGTGAACACAGCAGCACTATGTGAGGCAGCAGTGGCGGTGACAGCGGCGGCAGCAGCAGCGTGGATAAGGGGACTCCAGAGGTCCTATGGTGGAGTTCTCCACCACAGTGACAAGAACCAGAGGAACACTAACAAGCTGTGGAAGAACACTCAGGATACTATTCATTTTCACAAGGTTTAAAAAATCATAGAACAAGCATATATATTTCTGTGGAATCCCTACACATATAATAATAATATAATTTTTAAAAACCCTCTTACCCTGGGAAGGGTGGTAGGCACACCATTGGTGAGCCTTCTCTTCACCCTGACTGTAGAACCTACACTCTGTTGGCAGCGAAAGTGAGCTGTGATGGGCACAGCATTTTCCAGTACAGTTTTGGCTTGGAAGTCATTGGATAAGATGAGCTGAAACACCTTTTTGCTACTTCCGCCTGCTCCTGGTATGGGGCAGTCTCTGCAATGTTCTGTAGTCATGAAGACAGAGGCCATACCCCAAATATAAAGGAGCAAAAGTAAACAGCCTGGCTTCCAGGATAACCAAACTTCTCATTACCTGAGTGTTCTCTTATATACGCCAATGTTATTTGGATTTTCTGTCACATGGACTTAATCCTTAACTGAAACTGGCACACGGGAGGATTCAACAGAATTGATGTTTTATTTCCTAAGCTGGCTGCTAGATACATGTGCATTCATTAATCTATGAACTATTTTTGGTATTCTTTATGCTTTTCGATTTTTCTAATATGCTGAGATGTTTAAAATTCTTAAAGAATGCTGCCCAATTCCTCACAGTAAGATCTGAGGACCTGTTAACTAAATCTACCAGAAATGCCTGCATTTAGGCAACTTACTAACAATAAAATAAAATCCTAACAGTGGAGCTGAAGGGTCCTAGATTACTAAAGGCAAACACATGTAGGAGTCAGACGCAGGCTACCCACTGTCCATGCCTCCAAAAGTCCAAAGCAGGTTTCTCTGCCCGTCAGCTTCCACTTATAAAATCATTTATAGTGTACGAGACTGGTAAGTCATAGATGGTTACAGTAATGGAGAACATGCATGGGCTACCTGTGCAGACAGGGAAATGAGCATCCCAGGATCTGTGAGAAAACAAGAGGTGCCCAGGCAAGAGTAGGGTGTTCTCTTCAATTGCCATGGTACAACTTACAGACATCAACCCAGGCACCCCACTAGGTATATCCTGACAGCACGCTGAACAATTATCTTCCTTGGCACGCAACTAGTGTTTTTGGTTCAATGTTCTAAAAACCATTACAAATTACAATGTAGACCCAAAGGAACCCTGCTATTTACACCAAGAGTGGTGTATGTGCCCACAACTAAGGCATCTTATACCTTTCCGCCATAAGCCACAGTGGTGCCTAGCACGGCAGGCTAGAGAGTCATTGGATTTAGAGCAGGACAGGATTCCAAAGTTCAAATCGAAGGAAGCATCACTGAGAGAGGAGGGGTACACTTTGACTATAGTTGTATAAAATGTCCTGCTCTTTCCTTTGCATGACTGGGATCTCGCAGACAGAGCCTCAGCCCGACACACGTTCCGCCCCACTTACATATCTCTTGTCTGCACTGAGGACACTACCGAGGAAGGACAACTGAGCTCTGAGAGGCTCTCCCCTGCCCACCGCCACCCTGCTTCTGGCTGCCTGTCTATGTCATGGGTGTCATATGTGACAGGTTCCTTCCTTGAAGATAATCTGTAAATCAGTCTTAATGGGAACCGTTTAAAGGAGTAATGAGTCCCCAACACACACTGACTGGTGATGTCAGAAGAAAACACTAATTATTTATAGGAGCTGCTGATATGTCAGAGCATCTGGCTGAAGATTATTTCCAAAAAAATTTGAGCGACAGCTGAGACTCTAAAACAGAGCAGAACAGTCACAACACAGGGCAAAAGAAGTCATTTAGGTGAATGAAATCCAGTGCTTCCTTGGCACTGTTACTTCAT
Organism: Rattus rattus; assembly: GCF_011064425.1. NCBI lineage: Eukaryota > Metazoa > Chordata > Mammalia > Rodentia > Muridae > Rattus > Rattus rattus. The sequence continues at coordinate 10,422,957 of NC_046162.1, read as the reverse complement.
GCAAGCTTTTGTCTAGATTATGAGCTACAGGGGCAAAGAGAGATTAAAGATTTTTTTTTTTATATCTCATACCTACATCCTACAGGATAAGGGATATAACCATGTTGTCTAGCAGGGGGTCAACAATGACATCACCTGTGACTGCTACCAGTCATCTACATGCCGGGTCCTGTAATACATAATCCCATCGAATCCTCTGCTAACACAGGGATATGGACAGCAACACCCTAGTTTGTAGGTAAGGAAACTGATGCTCAATAAAGTCCCAGACAAGCCTTTGTGCTTTGAATACCTATGTATCCTCTGTACAGTAGTCAGAGCACAGAAACCATTAGGAGTACTTGAATCTTGCCATTGTTTGAAGCAGCTTTCCCCCACAAATACTGACAGGCAGTCTCTCCTGGACACTTCTCCTTGTGCCCTAGGCAGCAGCCTTGCAGGAGCCATGACATCTCAGCCAGGAAGTGAGTTAACACGGGAGGGTGCCACATCCAGTTCCCCACCTGCTTCCCTCCTCCTGCCTGGGACCCAGAGTCTGGCTGCAGACGCTTTCTGTGAATGCCCCTAACCCTCAGAGCACATAAAAAGGCTCCCTCTCCTGCCATATGGGCTCCAATTCTCTCTGATTGCCAGGCTGTTTATCTGGTGCGAGGCTTGAACTCTCCTTGGGGCCCTTAGTGTGCCGTTGCCCTGCCTGTCAGTCCATGGCATTAAAACACTTCTGATAAACTCTTTAGCCCCAACCTGCCCATCCCAAAACTGACAGAGACAAAGTGAGAGACCTACTCCAGAAGCTTCAGGCTGAAAGGGATGTAAGAAAATCCGCTGCTGTGGCCGTTAGTTTCTGAAGGGCTCGCACCTACCAATGCTGTGCTGTGCTTTACTTTGGGTAATCCTCCCAACCGCCCATGGATAAGGGAACCTGCTTTCCCTGTCTGTTCAATCGGCACCACGTGACACAGCACGCCTCACACGGAGGCACTGTTCGCTTTGCTTGGCTCCTGGCCTCTGGAGATCCTAACATGTTGGGTTTGGCTGTCCATCCTCAATAGGCCAATTAGACAGACAGGTAACACTGAAAGCAGAGAAAGAAGATCTCTTCAATACGGCCATATTGGGAAGAGAACCACACGACCCAGTGCCCCTGCTCCCCGCCCTGAGTCCATCTTCAGGACACGGCTGTGAGATTGAGGTTTATACAAGATAAGAAATGTGCACAGCTGAGCAGCCCTGGTCAAGTGCGCTCTTGCCCACCCCTGTCTGCTCCAGTTTTTCCACAAGACAGCAGACAAGTTGTCAATGCTGCGTGAAGTCCCTTCCTGGCAGACCAGTCCCGTTTCTGTGCAATTCCAGCCATCAGACCTTCCCTTCCCCCGGGAGAGCTTCTTGGAAGATCCCAACTTATCGGGTGCCCTGCTCCAATAGTCCTGAGGCCAGGGGGAGGGGCACCAAGTATGTCTTGTGATGTCTCTGTTGCTGCCGGGTGATGACAATTTACAGAGGTGACTGCCCACCCGGCAGGTGCGGACCACAATGTGGTCAGTGCTCTGGGTCCTCACCTGTATAAATGCGGTGGGAGAGGCAAACAGTGAGGCTTGTCTGGTGAGTGAGGAATCTCTCTCACTCCTCTGCAGCTTGGCAATTCAGAAGGTCTCAGTACAGGCTGAGAAGGGAGGAAACAGCTCATGTGTGAACCAAAAGGCCCACCAACTGAGCTGGGGTGTGGCTCGGTGGCAGAACACTCACTGTGTAATGATACGGCACTCCCATCCACGAGCTCTATTAAACAACACTAGGGGATGACGACGGGACGCACCCTTGTGGTCCAGGCTGTGGCAGCATGTCTGCAGACTGGAGGAAGCTCAAAGGAGAGGAACAAGCCTGGTACAACAGGCAGCTGCACGCAGCAGGAAGCACGGGGGCAAGAGCTTGCCCTGCGAGGTAATTTAGGATAAGAACAGAGGACATGGCCAGTTTCTATTGGTTGGGCTCTGTGCTGTTGAATCTGGCTAGTTCACATAGAGAAGCAATTTATCAAAGGTACACCGTGTGTGAGTATAAAGCTGGAGGGCCTGGTTGATGCTATCAGGACAGCAGTAGTCCTCCCTGTCCTTCCAGCCATATGAAAACAGGGAGAAACTGGGCACAGAGCCCGCACAGGTGGCAGCCACATTCCTCCATGATCGGGGATGTACCCTTGTCTCTTATTTGTCACCTGTATGCAGGAGTTGAATACAGTTCGGGTGGGTGAGACAGTCACATGTCTGAGCCATGTCTTGGCCAAGGGATGCCAGAGAGATATCAGGTCATTTGGCTGCCAACCTAGCAGGTGGTCTCTGCTTCCCTCCTGGACTACGCCTAGAAGGAAACTCTTCAGATGTGCTGGGACGTCAAGGACAAATGTCTACGATGAGTGCCAGGAACAATGACAAAAACCGGCTGCTAACTTTGTTCTTCATGAGGAAAAACGATGCTGCGTGTCTCAGGACGAGCAGAGTTTAGGATGGGAGATGCTCATACATGCCCTTGGTGGCATCTGGGGACTGCGACAGTAGCCAGAGTTGTTGCTGATGTTTGTTTGCTTGTTCATGTTGGGGTTGCGGCAGGGCCCTCCCTCAGCAGACACGGGCACAAGGACACAACTGCTTTTCCTCACAAGTGCCACCAATCCCTGCACCACGTGGCTGGTATTCAGAGAGGCCTAGATGAGGGCTCTGGGGGCTGCTTCTAATTTACTGATTAAGGGGAAATGTAAATGAGCCAACTTTGAGTACTGCTGTCCCAGTCTATTAAACACAGAGCAGCGACTCCCAAGTCACCGCCTTCCGATTAACCTGAAGCTGCCAGTGCCCATGTGGCCAAGCACTGGCAGGGTGACCCAGATCACCCTGTTTTTTACCACAAGGCTCTGCACTGGTGTCTTTTCTGGGAGGGATCACTTTGCACCCTGTCTAGATCCACATCAGACCATCTGTCATCAAATTCAGGAGAAAATGAAGCTCTCTCCCATACTGGTCCCTCTTTATCTGTCTCCATGCAGGCTTGGCCCAGTGGAGGGCAGCAAATGAAAGGGCTCATCCTGCAGAAACTGTAACTCATGCGATGTCAAGAAGTCCAAGCTGTGGTTACTTGCTGGGCTGTGGGCATAAACACCAAAGCTATCTGCTGAGTGGTGCTGGGCGGGGTGAGCTGATGGTTTGCACATCCGCACAGAGCGACAAACGCTGCATTTCCTAACAGGGCGGCTACCTCGGCAGTACTCCAGGGCCATGTGTGTCACTTAGCTTTTGTTATGGCTTTGACAGTGACTGACAGGAACGGCTAAGAGGAGGAGAGGCTGGTTTGGATGCAGAGATCAAGGGACACCGTCTGTCATGGTGGGGAGGGTGTGGCGGCTGGAGTGGACTAGTCATGGTGGCAGGAGCTTGTAGTAATGGCTTCTCCAATGGACACACAGAGGAGACCTGCAGGAGGGCCAGAGCCAGAAGCAGACACCACTTTTATGTCTGGTGTCCAGCAACCCACTTCAGCACAGTAAGCCAGAGTCCAAAATGCTCTACAAACTCCCACAACACTGAGCTAGAAACCATGTTCAAACACAGGTACCTGTGTGAGGCACTTCCTGTCCCAGTCATGGCCCCAAATTCTGGTGGGTTTTGGAAAAGGAATCAATCAACCAGGGAAAATTGCATTTTCTGAAATGACTAAATGACGTCTTAGGAAACGTTTGAAAACTATGAGTAGTCAGTGTAGTAAGCTTACTTTTAGTTTCCAAAAGGTTGAGCTTCATTTTCAGACAAAATAGCCTCTGTTAAAATAAGAAACAGAACAAGGAGTCAAACCTTACAGCTTGATGCAGGTAGATACTCAGCTCTTTGAGCCACGGTCCAGGGCATCTTTGGCAACAACCTGGGACACAGTAGACCCTGCTTCTACTTTGTTCCCTGGGATTTTTTTCTCACATCGAAAGTAACCCCTCTGAGCTGGAATGTAACTCAGTTGGCAGTGTGGGCCTAGCATGCACCCAGGGTTCAGTCCCAGCACTGTGTAAAATCGGGCATGATGGCACAAGCCTGTCATCACGACACTCGCGAGGTAGAAGGGAGGAAACTCAAGGTCTTCTCAGCTACGTGACGGGTCTGAGGCTGCTTTGAGATAAATGAGGCTGTGTTTCAAGGACAAAGCAGAAGCAAAGCCCTTGTTCTCGTTGTCTTTCTTTGGTAAGGGACGCGGGACACAAAGGAGATGAGGAATTGGACTTTTTGGCCAAATAGAGTATTATTTAGCCACGGGGTTAAAAAGTATCAAGTTGTTCTGGTTGTACCATACGTCAGGGGGGAAAACCCTTTCATTTTCCTTAATATTATCATTTGGTTCAACATCTATCAAGGATTTACCTCACAAGAAAATTAAAAATGCAGTTTTAGTAGATCATTAAATGTGGCATACTCATAAACCAAGTATTTATCCAACAAAAGTAACAACACAGATGAATCAAGGCAATGCTGTGCTAAGTGAAGGAAGCCAGGCACCCCTGTTGTGTGTTCAGTTATACAAAGCTCACAGAACAGGCAAATGCACACAGGGGGAGTGGACCTGCTGGTGTGTGGTGAGAGGAGGGAGTGTGGTATGAATGCAGGCCTTGCTGCATACTGCATAGCTGACTGTGGCCATGGCTGTACTCTAAAGCAATGAATTTAAATAAATGGATAAAATGTGATGAACTAGGGGCTGTGGGGATGGATCAGTGGCTAAGAGCACTTGTTACTCCCGTAGAGGACATGGTTTAGGTTCCTAGCACCCACATGGTAGATCATAAGCACCTGTGACTCCAGTTCCAGGGGCTCCGCTGCCCTCTCTGGTCTCTGTGGGTGCCAGACACACATACAACACATGCACATACACGGAGGCAAAACACATGTGATATAAAATAAATCTAAGAGAAACCCCCATAGGAATAAGACATCAGTAACTACAGAGCCAGTCGAGCCCTAGCAGCTCTTAGAGAGGATCGCACTGGATTCCTGTGAGCATCGTGAAGTTGGACAGTCCCCACTTTCTACAGATAACTCGTTACCAAGGAAATAAGTAACTTGCCTGTCACATAAGCAACCGAGACAGGATTTGAACGTCAGCGTGTGACCTTACAGCCATGCTCTTTTAACTGATTCGCAGACGTACAGAGACAGAGATGTACAGAGGTGTACATGAAGTCACAGTGTACAGAGATGGGCTCACAGAGAGCAGCCTCTAGCCCAGGTTACCACAGGACCTGACAGAAATACCCACCAGCAAGGGCTGTTTAGATACCTACAGGGATTCTGATCCTAAAAAAAGTGTATTCCTAAAAAGCGTATCCTAAATCTATCTAAACCTGTTCTTTTAGTCTTGGGTCCATATGCTTGTCTCTGTTCCTGCCTAGTGTTAGCCTCCTGAGGTCAGACTGCCTGCTTCCTGTAACAATATTAGCCACAGGAGGATATGTACTTGCTGTTATCAACTGGAAAACCAAATGAGTAGATCTGATGACTTGACTTCGACAGCAAGCAGTGAAGGGACTGGCTGTGACTATAGGACATTTCTAGGAATGGCCTTCTGTTACAGGAACTGCGTCTACAACAGGAGTGAGGACACAAAGGGGGGCTCATGGGAGTGATGTGGCCCTCTTGGACATATTTGCTTCCACCTAGTCTCGAGCCATAATCCTTTCCACCGTTAATGCTTTCACTGCCTTCCCCTAATTACTTGTGTGTAAATTCACTGGTCTCCGGCTTTGCAGGCATAGCCATCACTTACACGGTGACCCAACGCCACACTGCTAACAGGTCAAGCTTAAACAGTCTACCCATTTCCAAGTTATACAAGTTACTAGATGAGATACATTTAAGTTTGCATCTAAAAGCTGCAGCTTGCTGTCCCGGCATCACCTACGCTCCCAGCTGCGCAGTGCTGCATCTGTACCATTAGCCAGTAGAAAGCATCCGGTTAACCAACCGTAACTACCTGACATACCAAGGAGCTATACTGTGCTATGGAATGTGCTCTTATGTGCTTCTGAGAAAAGAAAGGAAAAGACTGAGAGGGGTGAATGACCCACACAGAATTTCCAGTTCTATTGACTGACACAAAGTCCCTTCTCCTACTGACCAGGACTGGCCCTGGACCACATAGCCAAGCAGGTGCACAGCCGCTCAGAGCCCTAGATCTCTTTTGACTTGATTTTGAGACAGAACCTCACTGAGTCTGGAACTCACTCATTAGCCTAGGAAAACCCTGCAATCCTCTTGCCTCAGCCTCCTGGGCAGTTGAGTATATAAACCTGTACCACCAGGCCTGGCTTAATTCAAAATTTCTTCACACAAACACTTATGTATTGTAACAGTAGCATTTCACCACAGTAAGATAATAAGTGAAGTCCAGAACCACACAGTCCAGGGCTGGCAGACCATGCCTGGGACAACCAGTATTGGTAGTGTAGCAGAAGCCAGGCCTCAGACCAGACCGATGAGTCATTGTAATGAACCTTTGCAAGTAAGGAAGTGTGGATAAAAGGGTGTACTGTGGGACACGCCATAACACACTACACTGTCAAGGAGATCGGGGTAGGTAGGATGGTGGGTACGAGGAGATGGGGAAATGAGTGGGACTGGGATGCATGGTGTGAAAGTCACAAAGAATCAATGAAGAGTTAAATATAAAAAGGATAATAGATAAAAGAATAATAAAGTTTCATACAAATCAGGCAATACAGGGTAAACAGAGCCTTCGGTGCCTTCCCAGTGGAGTACAGAAGGATACAGTGAACGTGGGATCTGGAAAGTACATCAAAGCCTCGAAACGCTGGAGTCTGGGAAACACACCCCTCGGCAGCTCTGGCTTTTAAGCTTCCTTTCCACCCTCTCATTATTTTGCTTATTTCCCATTCTGACGACTTGACCAACCACCTGATAATTGAACCCCTTCAGGATCATGTCTCCTTTTAGTACCTCATTAGTAAGAAAATAGGCCAAGGAAAAGGTAGAATGCTCTAATTCCAGAAAACGAGAGTAGAAATAACACAGGAAAGGTGTACACACTCCAGTTAGCTAAGCAGACGCTCCGAGGCTCTAGCTTGGTTCACCCATGCTGCTAAGCCGGGCCTCTTCAGGTTCTGATGCTTCCATCCACTGGCTCTGCAAAACCCCAAGGAAGGGCTGAGGGTGGGAGGGCCCAGGGCAGCTCTGCTGTGGGTGTGGTCTGGTACTCCTGAGCAGTCTGCCATCTGCTCTTGCCTAAAGGCTTCCAGGCATGAGCCGCAGTGCGTCAAGAGTCCCCAGAAGGGAACAGAAATTAGGAACTAGATCACAAGCATATCTGTCCCTGGGAACCTTGGGAACTTGTACCTTCTGAGTCACAAAGCCACGGAGCCAGTCATGGGTCAGGGTTCTCCAGAGAACCAGCAGAAGATACACAGGAAGATCATTAGAGCAGGTTCATTCACTACGGTACTGACTCGCATGTTCATCGTGGCCACGAAATCATGTCCCGCTGCCCATAAGCTGCAGCCCTGTACGTCTGATGGTGTGAGCTGTCAGCTCGAGACTCAGGAGCACCACGTCCAAGGAGAAGTCTCAGCTCAAAGAAGGGACAGACTTGCCCTTCGCCCGCGATCTTGTTTTATAGTGGCCTCCGTACCGAATGCCACCCGACCACACTGGTGCGGTCAGGCCTTCCTCAATCCAGACTCTCTTCCAGAAATACCTTTGTCGACAGAAGCAGAAATACTGATTAACAATGACTTGGGCATCCCTGTAAGCTCAGTGAAGTTGACACATTGAAATTAAGACTCAGGAGCCCTTAAAAGATTTGATGAGGGGGCTGGAGAGATGGCTCAGCGGTTAAGAGCACCCGACTGCTCTTCCAGAGGTCATGAGTTCAATTCCCAGCAACCACAGGCTCACAACCATCTGTAAAGATCGTATGGTGTATCTGAAGACAGCTACAGTGTACTTGTAATGTAATAAATAAATAAATCTTTAAAAAATTAAAAAAAAAAAAAAAAAAAAAAGATTTGATGAACACTAAGGACCCTTTCCCCGTCATTCCCTAAGGCATCTATGCAAATACTCTAAATCCTACCTGATTTTCAGGGTTTACTAGCTAGACAAAACCCTACTTATGGCTGGCCCACTCGAGTTAAAACACGGGACACAAAGATTCACCTTTCTGGACCTGTGTTGCATAGCCCAGAGGAAATCCTTGACCTGTGACATGAGCTTCCATCTGCCTTTAGTCTGACTGGCTTCCTAGTGATTTCCTGTTGTACGCTTGGGTTCTTCTAAGCCTTCTTGGATGTGCCGTGGGCACACACATGAGGGAAGTTTCTCTCAGCTGACAGGGGTTTGTTTTCATCTCGATGAAGCCAGAGATAGAGAATATGGCAGACTCTTTTGAGTGTCCCTAACCAAAAGTCACTTAGTCCCTTTTACTTAACTCTAGCCATTTCTTTTCATCAAATTGTCAAAAGCCCATCTTTTCCTGGCCACGACTGAGAAACCCTTAATTAAAAGTAAAGTTTCTTCCCTGTTGTCAGTGGGCAAAGAGCCACCTTGTTGGTGGCTCTTATGTCAGTCAGGGGCAGAGCAGATGGCTCCTTTGTTCCTCTAGATTGATGCCTGGCTTCTGGTGGCCAAAGCTGGCTTATGCCTGGGACTCATAGAAAAGCAATTCAAACCAAAGCCAGGCAGCACAGTGCGAGAGGAGGAAGACAGAGACCTGTGGCCTGCCATGCCACCCACAGACCTGCCCTCTAGCTCCTGGCACAAGTGGACCATGACACCTGCTTGTAGTTACACCATACAGCATGGATAGAGGATGTCACCCGGGGGCCCACCAGGCACATGTCCAGCCTGCAGCAGGAGCCACCATAATGTGAGAGTCTGTGGTGGTCAGACGGGAAAGAAAGAGACATGGAGCAGTTTAAACGTCATCAGGAGGGATGGAATCTCATCTTAAAACGGACCGGAAGAGTAGCCTGCAGCAAGGAGCCAGCCCTGCCACATGGGGCCATGGTGAGATCCGAGTCTGAGCTACCACTGGGGGCTACATCTCAGTTGGTGGCTACACAGTGGCAGACGTTGGTCTGTGGTTCATATTAACCACTACAGAACATGGGGCTGTCGCTGGCCAGTGCAGCCACCAGGAACTACATGGATGTCCAGGGGCTGTGCACACCTGGCCCCACCCCTCACTAGCTGCGGTGCTCTAGAGAGCTGGCCCCATCTCTCATCTGAGGAAGGTAGCACTTGCCTAGACAGCTCAGTGGAGCTGGCCCTGGTGGTGGAAGCATGGGTGAGCCAGCACTGAGAGTGTGAGCGTGGGAGGCTGACCCCTGTCTCATCTGCAGTGGGCTGGCACAGGTGCAGCGGTGATGTCCCCCCTAGCACCTCACCACCTCCATCAGTCAGGAAAGCCCCCAACAGGTCACGAGCTCAGGAGAGCTGGCCCTGCCTCTCACAGCTGCAGCACTCAGGACGCCTGTGTGCGTTTATTTTACTTTGGGCAGGAGGTTGCAAGGGCGAAGGGTGGATATGAGGCGACGGGGAGATGAGTAGGGCTGGGGTGCAACAGCGTGAAATTCATGAAGAATCAATAAAAAGTTTATTTTTTAAAAAGTAAAGTTTCTGCGACGGAGTTTGTACTTTGGCCAATCACAATGCCCACACTGTCACTGTGGAGAGGCAGCTCTGAGGGAGAACAAGGACTGTGTTCCTGTGTGGAGATGCAGGCTCTTAATCTGGGGCCACAGGCACTGCAGGGGTGGGCAGGGATTTCAGATGAAAAACCCCAGATTTCCACTAAATTCATGCTGACAGAGTACCGCCTTCTACCAGGTTAGCAGCTGCTCATGGAGCACCAGAAACCACACACGTTTCCTATCACATTTCTATGGTCCATGCCATAGAACATGGAGTCCACTGTCACTATCAAACCTGGGTAGTTATTAACCATGATGTCAGGACGACAGATAACACATCAACCAAAAACCAAGCATATCACCCAATCAATTTTTGCAACAGTATTTTGATTACTGTATTGGTTTCGATGGAAATTCTCTATGTTTAAAAACATTACTATGTGATGTGGTTCAGGGACTTTGCCAAGCTATCAAAGGGGTCCCAAGGCCCAGCGTGATTAAGATGCCCTGTCAGACGGGGAACAGAGGGCTGACGCCATTCCAGCAGCCATGTGCGTCTGTGGTAGCCAGCAGCAATCACACACCTAATCAGAAGCAGCCACTCAGCCTAGGCCCTGTGTTCCCCTAATTAGCAATATTAGGTAAATTGGTTCAGACCTCTCCTAATCAGCTTCAGCAGAAGGGAAGTATTGTCCCTGATTGCTTGAATGCTTTCATGGGGTTTATAATGGATTGAAGGAGTGAAGGAGCCAAGGGGCTGAGCTGATTGCCCTCTGGTTGCTTCTTGGCATAAAGCTGAGCGGAGACAGTCTCGGCGCATTCCCCGTCCCCATCCCCAAGCCCGGTGATGTTTTGACTGAGGCATCATACCCGCGCATGCAAATAAACCTCTTTCTGCTTCTGTGTAAGGAACTATATGGTAAATTAACTTTAAATCTTGGCATTTCTTGGAGTAGGCATTTAAAAATAAATGCAGGGGATGAATGTGAAGGAACTGAGATTTTTAAAAACAAGTTTATGATGGACACAGGGGCTCCAAAAATGAAACTTCCTGAGATGACACCTTGGCCCAGCAACTTAACCTTGTATCTCAGGGACCAAGGCTACGTTACACAAAGGCATGGTTGGGAAGAAAAGGCTGCTCACCCAGTGCCCGTGAGAGGTCCCCCCCCAGAGAGCCACAAGCACAGTGGCTGGTGTGGACTTCGGGGACAAATGGCCTGAGGATCCCAGGCTCATCCCTGAACCCCTGCACCACCAAAGGCACAGGAGCACCAATGGGATGTCAGCAACACTGCTTAGGTTTCCTCCCATCCTCAGTTACCTCAGGGAGGTTATCTCAGTAGAACGACCTGGAGGGCAGGTTAACAACCGTGAAATTTCCATCTGTGGACTCCGAAGTGACAGAGCCTGTATATATCAACACAAGGAATTTTCAGATACCCGGAAGGGGAAAGAGTAAGTCGCAGAACAATGTGCACAGAGTGATTGTGCCTGTGCTTCGGAAAAGGTTGCTGCACAAACACAATATCTGAACGACAGTGACCCCAGGTCAAGATTTGGGAAGGGGTTCATGGTTGATTCTATATGAAGATTTTCAATCCTTGTATAATTTAGAAAGTGAATATAACAACAACAACACACCCAGATCTATTCTAGCTAGAATCCTTCGAGAGTAAGGAGGGATCGAAGGAGGGAGGTTGAAGGAAGGGAGAGGGAGAGGGAGAGGGAGGGGCGGAGGGATCATATATCCATATCCTTTACAGGTAATTAGCAGGCTCATCCATTTCACATAGCAGAAACATCTAGAACACAGTCTGGAATAGCATAGGCACTGAGTACAGATGTCAAGTTAAATTCATCTATTCTAGAACTTTGTAACTCGCTAAGACCCCTGGGAAGCACACATAGGTTCATGTGGCTCCACTCCCTCCCCATATCCAGCATCAACAGCCCTCCATCCACCTCACACAACACCGCCCTTCAGGACTCTGGAACTCAGCTTTGGGTCAGGGGAACTTGACAGTGTTGGGAGGGCTGAGATAAGGCCCTTTGCTAGATGGAGCCTTAATCCCAGCTTTGGTTTTGAAATCATGCCTGAGGCTTTCCTTATCAGAGTCTGGCTTGTACCAGAATTGTATTCACATGTTTGTGTCTGCCTCAGAAAAATGAATATCAACCCTCCTGGACTGGCAAGCCACAGAAAGACAAACGGTTCCATTCCTTGCCTGGAGCCCAGCACACAGACACAGCCCAGCTTCGCTCAATGCTCTCTTTTCACAAAGTTATTCATTCTTCATAGAAGTAGAAGCTGTCAAGTGGGGAAAAGAGTCTGGATGTTTACTGGGTGGTGACAACTTTTATCTAGATTTTAGCCCATCCCTCTGCACCCAGTTTAAGATGACCAAGCAAGAAGAAAGTTTGATTTCTGTTGTTATTGTTGTTGTTGTTGTTTTGTCCAAAGGAAAAACATTGGACTACTTGTCAGTATCTCTAGTTCACGTTGCCATGGTGACACCCATTCCTCAATACCTGGCCACCAAGTGACTCTGCCTCCTCTCCGGCCTCTGCAGCCTTTCTCCACCATGAAGATTTCCCACCCAAATCTACTTCTGCGCTTATTCCTCACAAACTCCATCTCCGTGCACACACCCTCTCCTCCAATTTGCTCCAATTATCTCTAGAATCGATTCAGCTTCACATGAGGTCCTCTGGTTATAACAGAAATGGTCCCAAAACTTCAACCCTAAAGCATCAGGGACCATTTAGACCCTGAAACTACTATGTGATTGCCACGTAAGAGAGGTGCAAAAATTAATTTGGGGGGAATCACACACGTGGGAAGAAGAAGCTTTGCTTTTACTGGTGAAATGTTTCTTTGTAAGTCATAAGCATCTGTTCTGCAGATCCATAAATTCTTATGAAAAACCTGCTGGGCTGGATCTTGTTTAAAACTGTATTTTTACAAACGCTAGAAGGGGAATAGAGGGGACAGAATATACCCTAACAGAGCAGGAGACTGAGACCAACTTGGGAGCAGAGCAGAGCTTGGGAACTCTCTAACAAATGTGCGAGTCACCATTAGATGAAGAACAAGAACAGACTGAGTCAGTTCTGGGCAGCCCTGTCACCAAGCAAATCAATTTCCAGTGTAAGAAAGCAATCTTCATTTTCAGAGACCCTTCAGTGTTGGAATGGTAGATAAAGAGTTCTGTACATGTACGTGGTCCAAGTAAAAAAGCCAATCCTAGCTATGTACGCACAAATCCCGTTCAAGAAAATGCTGTGCCTGTTTTCCAGGGCATTTGGCCAACATGCTGCTGTGGGCGTTTTCTATAGGAGAGAGCATTCTGCTTTAGCTAACAAGTAAAACAAAACCTCCACACGTAAAGCATCTCCCCACAACCTGAGCGAGTGTGTAAAGGGGCGGCAGTTCTCTTGCTTAAACACCATCAGTGACAACCATGAAGGGGACTCGCAGCAGCTCCTGGTATGCACACAGGTTTTCTGGATAATACATGGACAGCAGGATGCACTGGGTCTGAGCACCCTAGTCTGGCAAGTACATCTCAATCATATTGCCGGAAAGGTTCATCTGGTGACTTCCTAAAGACCTGCTAGATCTGTCTGGGCAGAGATGCTCCATCTCCAGTAAGCTCCAGTCATTTCTGGGTCCACATTTTCTAATAGCAAGGCAGCAGTGGACAGTGCAAGAGGTCTAGAGAAGAAGTTACCCCACCACATTTCAAATACAAGAATTTAGAGCCAGGTAACTCATCAGCAAAAATGGAAATAACCACTGGACTGTTTCGCACTGGTATTACAAGGAGGGAAGCCAGCGGCAGTAACACTGGCTGGTTGTAGAGCTGAATTTCACTCATCACAAGTTATCTGTGATAGGCTCAATAAAGCATCCTCTGAGGTGTCCACACGTTAACTCCCAGTACTTGTAAAATCCTCATCTTCCACGGCAAAGGGGACTTTGCAGCCTGGAAAGATTACTCTAGGTTATCAGGCAGGCTCAGTGTAATCTCACAGGTCTGTATCGGAGGGAGGGAGGGAGGGAGGGAGGGAGGGAGGGCGGGCGGGCAGGCTAGTCAGATTGAGGAGAATCCCAGAGGTTGCAGCAGGAGCCAGAGAAGACTCCAAACTATAGGCCTTGAAGATGCACACAAGCCCAGAAATGTATTCTGGGTGGGAGAGGCTCCAGAGGAGGACAGCCCTGTAGATTCACACTGTACTTTGAGCCTCCAGATCTGTGAGGTAAGTGTGCACTGTTCCAGCAGCTACAGAAGTCCAGTGAGGTGAACACGGGCTTGTCTCCCTCTACAGAACAGAGGCTCGTGAGAAGTTCACAAGAATCTCAAGCGCACCACAGTCACTCAGGCAGAGCGAACTACAAGAGCTCTTCTGGGACATTCTACACCAGGGAAGAGTCGACCTGTGTCCTTTGTTTTATGGCGTTACAGCAGTCCAAATACATAGGGGTGATCTGTGTGTCAGCAACAAGCAAGAGGCTTACTGGAATCTCTTGTTCCATAATCACAGCAGCACATTCCGACTGGTCCTCCACATGGAACTGCCGGACTCTAATAAGGCTCCTAGGGACACTCTCAGTGGGTAGACAGCAGGGCCTACAAAAGGCACCCTGGGCTTGAGAGCTGAAGGACAGAAAATCAGTGGTCTCAGTGACATGAACAAGATCTTAATTTGCCACTTTTAATGTGGCTAATCTCACAGAGATGTTTAATTGCAAATTTAAAAAAAAAATGGTGTCTGTGACATGAAGACATATTTGTCGAAACTCAAGCTGAAGCCTTGGCCCCAGTGCCTCCTCCTACCACCCGTGCGTCTGTCTTCCTGCCCTCAGCGCTGCAGAGGCCCTGGTCTCTCATTTCCACTAGTATACCCACAGTGACTAGTGCTGTAACTAGCACTTACGCTGCAATCAGTGAGTGTCTGTGGATGAATGGATGCTATAATGGATAGTTACAATGAAAAAGGATATTGTTACTTTCATTAAAAAAATTCATTATTTGCAAAGTTCTTTTACTTCCTGTTGAGTTAATATCTACTCGACCCAAGATACTATTTAGGACAGAATTAAAAGCAAGCTTTGTGATTTTATCTGCTTAATATATATGCATTTAGTCATTAACAATGTGCTAAGTAGTCAAAACAAATAACTGTTTTTCTAGTCAGCCCTGGTGGATGCACTGAACGAGGGAAGCAACTTATTGCATATTAAACATTATAACTAGCTTTAAAATGTTCTGTTTCATCTCAGACAAAATATTCAAAGACAGTTAAAGTCCTGTATATGGCTCAGCTAAGACCTCCCAAAACAGCCCAAATTTCTAGAGGAGATTATGAGTTCTGATCCAGTCACATTGAATAGAAAGTGTATGTTCAGAGCTTTGCAGCTTCCAATTTACAAGGTCCTCCGATCAATTGCTAGGATTGATCATAAAATGGTTTCCATTTATTTATGCTCAGTATATCCCATTTAAGAAGCAATGTAATTGCAAGAAAAGCTTTTATTTTACATCTGAATTTGAAATGTGGCTGAATATATTAACATAATTCAGAACACGCTGGTAAACATCCACAAGAACCTGTTACATAATTCCAGGAAGCCTCGTGATATCCTGAAGCCACTGGGCAGAAAAATGCTAACTTTGTAATCTATGTTCAAGGGTCAATAGGGGCAGCCCTTCGCCCATGATGTGATCCAGGGCAACAGTCTGAGGCTGACGGCACATGGGCCACATCACCCTGAAGACACCAGCTAACTGCACAGCAGACCATCTGGAAACGGCAGTGATGTGCTGGGTCAGCAGACCCATCCCCTTAGCTTGCCTTACTGTGTCAGAAGCTACGGCCTACAGCTGTTTCCACATCATGCTATCTTAACACCTGTGAACCCTTGGCCACAAGTCATCAGGAAAAGGTCGCATTTATGAGCGGCGACTTCACTACAAAACAAACAAAGGACTATTTTCCCAAATACATTTCCATGTAGAGCTGCCCAGAGGGTCACCTCTGTTGTAGGGAGGGAGGTTCTGTCCCCATGTCACACATCTGGGTCCAGGGACCCGAAAGCTGTAACTAGGTCTTGGTGTCTCCGTTGCTCATCTCTGTGTTCTTGCTACGGAGCCCCAGAATGGGTGGCAGTTTTGCATTCTTTCTGTTTCAGTGAGAGCTCCAGCACAAACAGGTGGAGAACTGGTGGCCCAGGCTCCTGGGTTCTGACGGAGGGGGCCGAGGCTCCTGGGTTCTGACGGAGGGGGCCCAGGTCCCAGGGTTCTGACGGAGGTGGCCCAGGCTCCTGGCTGTCTTCGGCTTCCTCTTCCTATCTCAGTTTTACAGGCCTAAGCCAGGACAGGTGTTTCTATAGGTGATATCTATGGGCTCTACCTGGAGGAATCATCGATGGACGGGCACATGAATGACTTTGTGTAAGACACCAGCAAACAGAAAAGGACACTCCTGAGAGTTGAGTCTGTTGTTCTCCAAGAATGTTAAAGAAAACGGCTCTAACTGGCCCCTTTCCTTCCTACATCTTCACCCTGTTCTGACACATAGTGTCCAGACAGTAGGAGCTGGACAGGGATAACTGAAATACACCCAGTGTTTTGCAAAGCGTCTCAGGGTCTTATGGTTTCCATTGCTGTGAACAGACACCATAACCAAGGAAGCTTATAAAGGACAACATTTAATTGTGGCTGGCTTACAGGTTCAGAGGTTCAGTCCATTATCATCATGGTAGGAAACATGGCAGCATCCAGAGGACATTGTGCTAGAGAAGGAGTCATGAGTGCTACATCTTGATCTGAAGGCTACTAGGAGAAGACTGGCTCATGGGCAGCCAGGAGGAGGGTCTCAACGCCTATCCCACAGTGACACACTTCCTCCAACCAGGATGCACCTCCTAATAGAGCCACTTCCTGGGCCAAGCATATTCAAGATGCCATTTGCAGCTCCTAGAGCAGCACATAAACCGAGCTGACAGGTAGAGCTGGACAAATGCGAATATCTCCAGACACTACTTGCATTCTACCCTGGTCTTCAGGTCATTTCTGTTATACTAAGCAAAGACATGGGCGGGAAAAGGGAAGAAGCCATGGGAGCTAACTGCCTCCTGGATGGGAAGGATCACTTCTCCGTGCTTAGACTTGATCATGGGGCTGAGACAGGAGGATGTTAAATGAGGGTATAGGTGAGAGGGAAGAGAGTTCCAGAAGCATCTGCTACTTGGGTATCCAGGAACTTCTTCCTCCTCCCACTCCTCCTCACTTACTCCCTTCCTCTCCCCTCCCTCCCTCCCCTTCTCCTCCTATAAGTAAAGTCATAGAGAAGATGAGGACACACGGTAAGAGCAGTGAGTCACACCCGCAGAGATGCTCAAGGGCCAGCATCTTACTCTTCTTTAGGGAAACCATCCTATTCTTGGGACCATCTGGCTGGAGTGACGCTGATCTCACAGCTTAGCTTTGGGTCATGTGAATCCAGTAAATGTGATCTGTGACTCTTGGTCATTCAGAATGGGTCATTTTGTTTCTGCTGTGATCTCTATAAAACACCTAGAGCTCCTTAGGCTTACAGACACTATCTAGGTTGATGGGAACTCGTTCTAATGCTTTGTCTTATTTTGGCTCCCAAAAGCCACACTTTCAGACCTGAGGGCCCCTGCCCCCAGCTGATAAGAAAGAATTGGCAGAGAGATGGGGCAGGGAAAGGACAGAGGGGGGGGGGGAGAAGGGGAGGGGAAGGGGCAAGGGAAGGAGAAGGGGAAGGGGAAAGGGAAGGGGCAGAGCAAGGGCAGGGCAGGGCAGGGCAGGGCAGGGGCAGGGGGCAGGGCAGGGAAGGAAGGGAAGGGAAGGAAGGAAGGGAAGGAAGGGAAGGAAGGAAGGGAAGGAAAGGAAGGGCAGAGAAAAGAATCACCATGATGAGGAAGCAGAAAGATGAAACTTAAAGGCCTACCATGTAAGAATTCAGAAGAGTGGCTCTAGGGGTCACTTCCCTGATTGGGTTTGGGGTAGCGGAGATGAAATATAGATTTTAAAATATGCTAACTCAGGAATACCGGAAGGGAGTGTTTGCTGGCCACAGGGAGGTTTAAAAGTGCCTATAAGCTAGTCAAGGCATATCAGAATTAGCTAGTGTGTGAGTGAGTGCACGTGTCTTTCATTTGAGAATCCAGAGAGCTCTTGGGCAGGTGCAGTGCACACACGACCTGCAGGGAGCCAAAGTGATTTAACTACTTCACAGCTACACTAGGTAGCCACTACCCAGAGAGCCTGGATACAAATGAAGTCAACTAAGAACTCATAGCTGAGAGATGGAGAGATCAAGTTCAGACAACAACCTCTGAGCCCCTGGATCCAGCCAAAACTAAACGACAACAGATATGGGAAAAGTAAAACTGTAACAAGCAAAGAGCGCAGGGTCAGAGCGATGGCTCTGTGGTTAAGAGCATGGCTTGCAGAAGACCTAGGTTCAATTCCTAGCACCCACATGGTGGCTCACAAAGGTCTGCAGGCTCCGATGCTTCTTCTGGTTTATGCAGGTACTGTGCACACATGGTGCACATATATACATGAAGGCAAAACTCCCGTACACATAAAATAAAAATTTAAAAGGAGAAGCAACAAAAGGAGGGGCTGGATTACAGTCACAGGTGTGGTATTGGGACAGTCATACAGGTGATATTGGGACAGTCACAGGCGTGGTATTGGGACAGTCACACAGGTGTGGTATTGGGACAGTCACACAGGTGTGGTATTGGGACAGTCACACAGGTAGTATTGGGACAGTCACAGGTGTGGTATTGGGACAGTCACACAGGTGTGGTATTGGGACAGTCACACAGGTGATATTGGGACAGTCACACAGGTGGTATTGGGACAGTTGCAGATGTGGGGTTGGGACAGTCACACAGGTGGTATTAGGACAGTCACACAGGTGGTAGTGGGACAGTCACACAGGTGGTAGTGGGACAGTCACACAGGTGATATTGGGACAGTCACACAGGTGATATTGGGACAGTCACACAGGTGGTATTGGGACAGTTGCAGATGTGGGATTGGGACAGTCACACGTGGTATTTGGAAGTCGTAATGTTTGTCTTTGGAAATGTAGCAAGGTGACACAGAGGTGTGTTTTCCTACTAAGTTTGGATCATCTGAATGGTAACTTGGCCTAATTACTGTGATTAGTCTTGCCAAATTCTAAATACAAAGTGAGCATGCATTTTCTGATATTCAGTAACCAGCACAACACCTTGAAGAGCAGGAACAACAGTGAACAGAGACACCTTTGGAACAAAGTCTACTCTTTCCTGCCTGTACTTGGTCAGGATCAGCTGAGGAAGAAAAGGCCCTCATTGACAGCCCCTACGCTTACCTGGCATGGCATGAACGAGGTCACCGCAGAGAACAAAGAATTTGGGTTTGGGGTTCAGCTTGTTGATGGCCTCAACAGCTTGCTCCGTGAGACGGATCTCCTGCCCCCACTCATCACCGCCGCTGTCACAATTCCCGGTGGACCAGGCCTTCATCAGCCCAAACTGAGGGTCTGCACCCTGGACGAAGTAGAACGGACCTGTCCATTCCCGTTCCTTTTCTAAAGGGGGGTGTGGGGTAAAAAATCTGTCAGTGAAAGCATCCAGGTTACCGTGCAAGTGGAAACAGTAGTTTTCTTAAATTAAGTAGGTCATTTTGATAAGTTGCTGTCCAAACATACCATTTTCCTGTCACTGCCTAGAGGATTTTGATTTATACTAATTATGCTGGGGACTTGGTGATTCCCAAAGGCCACAGGAACCATGCAGGTTGCTGTAGCCATGTACCCAAACTGTTTGTTTGAAAGCTAGACATCTGAAATGAACCTGAGACCACAGTGAAACACTGTGGAGGATATTAATGGTTGGTAATAGTGTTCTAATTGGAATTAAAAATACCCAAACTGATGCTGCCAGAGTTATGTTTAAATCACTAGGTA
This sequence comes from Rattus rattus, assembly GCF_011064425.1. Lineage (NCBI taxonomy): Eukaryota > Metazoa > Chordata > Mammalia > Rodentia > Muridae > Rattus > Rattus rattus. The sequence goes on along the minus strand of NC_046162.1, from coordinate 10,403,279 downwards.
AAGTGCTTACGAATCTTTTCTTCCAGGCTTAATGGCACCAGTTGTGCTATTTGGGGGTAATGCAATAGAATTTTAATTATAAAACTTGGCACTCAGACGCTCTGGCTATCTGGTGGGAGATGTGGTGCCAGGAATAAAGTCTTGAAATCTTGAAACGAGAACATCAATGTGAAAGGAAAATAGGAAAGAAAAAAATCAATGCTAATAATTCAAAGGCAGTATGACCTGGGTATCAGCACACTGCGAGACTGAACATGGGAGGGGTTTTCTTTCTTCCCAGTTTAACTGTGGTAGAACTGACAAAAATGCCCTGACACATGCATGTGTGTACACATACAGACACAACTCAGACCCACACTCACAGACACACACACAGACAGACACACACACAGACAGACACACACACAGACACATACACACACACACACCCACACACACACACACACACACACACTCCACAATGTCCTGTTATGCATACCAAAGGTGAAATAACTACCACAATCAAACAAATCAACAAACCTACCCCCTCAACCATTCTATGGGGCAGTGAGAAAAATCAGTATCTACTGTTGGCAGATTACAGGAATGTGACGCGTTATTCTAAAAGTCTCCAAACTTACGGAACAAAGGGCACCTGCCTCTCAGTCCTCCATCTACATCATGTCTGGTCCAACCACAATCAACCTGAGTTTACTGTGAAAAGGAGTGGCTGGGGCTTGGTCGTACATCATGCTGTACAGGACAGAGAGCAAACTAGTGAAGGATTTAATCCATTCACTCAGCCTTTTCTCTTCTTGATAAGAAGACCAAGGTGGTCAGTCCTTAAAGACACTACTGATAATATGCACGCCTTTGTAACCCTTGAGCACCGGCTGCATCTGCTTCAAATGTACAGCATATAGCTAACAGTGTGTCCTCTCAGATAACGGCTGGCAGACCACGATCTTCTTCTCCTCTCTCCTTTCCCTGCTCTATAGCTGAAAGCTGTCGCATCAAGCTGGTTACAGTGGTGCTTGACTTTAATCCCAGTGCTCAGAGGCAGAGACAAATACAAGTCACCCAGGGGCTATGTAGAAAGACTTTGTCTCAGAAGAAAACAAAACACAAGCTGTCATTTGTAAACTGCCCTACGGAGTGGCCAATATGGCAAGGAACAGAAGGAAGTGTCTGGCTAACATCCCAGAAAGAACTGCATCAGGCCAATGGCCATGTGAGTAGACCAGGAAGAGAGATATTGGCTACTGAGCTTTAGGGTAAGAACGGAGCCGTAACTGGAGCCTTAGGAGTGTCTGTGGTCACAGCATCCAGCAATGATGCATAACAATGCACACTTGCTGCTTCTCACGATCAAGTTTCAGTGTAATTTGTTGGTGGCAAATCACACTGAAGACATAAGGGCTCCAGGGGAGAGACTCTTCCTGAAGAGCTGAATACATCACACAAAACAAAATAATGGCAACACACGCACACGCACACGTGCGCACACACACGCACACGCACACACATGCACACTCGCACACACACGCACACGCACACCAAAACCCAAAAAACAAACAATATTAAAAACCCTCCCAGATTCTGTTTTGTGTTTTTAAAGTTAATGATTAATTTTTAAAGTTAATGATTAATAACATTTTCTTATTATTCCAATAGTAACCTTTGTATGCCACTAATTGCTTTGAGCTATGTTTTGATTTCTGAGACCGTCTGCAGAGCTATCTAAAACATATAAATTAATCAGAAGCAGACCCAGGAGGTGACTGGCACCCAAGGTCACAGAATAAATCAACCTGTTATGACACAGTTCAGAAAGTTTCCTGCAGCAAACATTTTAACAAGTGCTTTCCCATGACAAATAGTCAAGAGCCTCAAAAAGTCAATAGTCCTTGAAGCTATTAAAATAAATCTTTCATTACACATTTACTTAAAAAACGTAGAGTGTCAATTTTAATGATGATGAAGCACAAAATAAATAGATTCAACTTGTTGATACAAAAACACAGCTTTCACCTCAAAGGGGAGAAGAAAGTTTAGTCTGGAGTCAAATATGAGAACGTGCCCCAAGAATATGGATTTGGGTTACTCCAAATTCCATTTTCCAACACAGAAATAGTTTCAGGAAGCTTTTAAATAACAGAACAAAGAAAATCATAAATCTAGACGTGCTTCAAACACGTTGGTGGAAATATCAGGTAGTCAGCCACAGAATAGCTCAGTTACGGGGCTCAGGCAGTGTGACATGTGCAGTCTAAGGCTCTGCACTCTAGAAGCTATCACTGTGTTTGTACATTCCAAGTGGCTTAGCTAATGGCTACAGAGACATTAGGTCGCATCTAAAAGAGGGCAGTAAGTGGCTTCTCAGTGGGCCAGCGATGGCCAAGATAATTTGGCTCTGGACTTCCAGTCACTGAGTTTCTAATCAGTCAATCAAATCAGCCTTTGTAGCCAAGGCTTCTTTCCAGAAATTCTCATTCACAGATCTAAAGTGAATGCAGTTCCACAACTTCAGTACGCAACCCACTGCATCTGTCTTATTAGGCGACTGGTAGCTCAGGGCTGTGCGCCTGCAAAGCATCTTCTGGAGGCTTGCCCAGGAGCTGATGGTCTTTACTGTCCCTCAGTTTGAATGCTGCACAGGCCAACAGCATGGGGATGACGCCTGCCAACCCCATGCTTGGGCATGAAAACAGAAGGAGCTGGACTCAGAGGCCAGCCTGAGCTACGTGGTGAGAATCTGCGTTTTAAACAGACCTGGCAAGAGATAGCCCAGCAGATAAAGATCCTTGCCACTCAAGCCTGGTAACATGAATTCAACGCCACAGTGGAAGGGGAGGATGTGCTCCCAAAAGCTGACCTCTAACCTCCTGTTACATTCACACACAAAGAGCAAATATGAAAATATTTAAATTAAATATTAATTAATATGAATTAAAGATGTGGGGCTATAGAAACTCTGTCCTGGAAGGAGGGCTGCTCTGAGAGCGGCCATGTCCTTTATCCCTCAGATAGCAGAGGTTTACTGGACGAAACTGAATTCCAAGGCCTGGAACACCTGCAGGATGACCTTGTAGTGTCCTTTCTGGGGTGAAACTACTATTTACTGCCCGCCCTAGGAAAGCCCAGTCCCTCAACACCCTCTGGAAGGGCTGCCACAGCAGTTCAAGACACGATACACTTGATTTACAGTCAGAACGTCTGACACTACTGAGAAATACACATGTAGACACCCCATACCCCCACTAATTTCCCTGAGTAGACTGTCTTAGAGACTTCGGGGGTAAATGCCAGACAAGTCTAATTAAGGAGAACTGTCTGGAAATGGAGGCAACAGTGGATACCCTGCAGGGTAAAGGGGGGTGTTGGTGGGCTACTATGATGGCCTGGGACCCAGTGACACCAGCAGGAGGGGTGAGACAGGTAGGGGAGTGAGTCAGTTGAATCCCTCACTGATGCGTGCCCACTGACAGCTGAGGATAGTTGGCCTGCAGCCAGCCAAGGAACCTGGCTGGCAGGAGAATCGGGTGCTCTGGGTAAGGGGCAGATACTAAGAGACTCAGTTCCCCAAAACTGAAACACTACTCTGAGGAGGACCTTTTGTGTTAACTGTAATATTTTGGGGTTATATCTTTTTCTATTTTTTTGTTTTGTTTTATTTTTGTCCCGAACTTTATTTAGCTTAGGTATGTGGTCCTACACATTTCTCAATATTGTCCGTGACTGTGAAATTGCTTTTAAAAATTAACCCGACTGTTTGAATGGAAGGCTTAAGTGAAGGAGTCTTGGTGAGTAGTGAGTTCTAATGCTTTGTTATATTTCCTTTACAGTCTGTGGCTGGGAAAGGACGCACGTAAGCTGCACATTTGCACAGAGGGCAGAGGACAACCTTTGGGAATTAGCTTGCTCTGTCCACAGTGTGGGTCTTGGGAATCGAACTCGGTTCTCAGACAAAGTGGCAAGCTCCGTTTCTCACTCAGCTGTCTCCCACTAGCCCTAGTTCTACCATTTCTGTTCTTCTTTGACATGGTGACACACAGTGAAAACAGCTGTAAGCAAGGACATGTCTACCACACTCAGCACAGTGTTCACACTCATTTGTTTAGCTGTAACACCCAAGATACTCATGAATGAAATGCCCATAATGAATGTAATTCTTAACTCGTGTGTGTGTGTGTGTGTGTGTGTGTGTGTGTGTGTGTGTGTGCGGTGAATTAATCTCAGTCTCCCTCTCCCTCTCCCCTCACCCCCGGTCTGCATGAGTGTGTGTGCGTGCATGTGTGTAGAGGTCAAAGGACAAACTCAAGTACCAGTCCTTGCCTTCCACCTTCAGACAGGGTCTCTGCTGTTTTTCTGTTCCACAAAGCAGGCAGGGGGCTAGGGCTTCTGAGGACCCTCCTGTGGCTGCCTCCCGTCTCTCTATAGATGTGCTGTGAGTACAGACACATGTGCGGGTTTACGGGGGATTCTGGGACTCAGACTCAGGTCTTGAAGAACACGTTATCTACTGACCCCATCTCTCTAGCCCACTCATTAAAAAATTCAATTAGCTCCTTAATACTAAGTGACAAATGACCAGGAACACAGCAGCTTAGGACAGCACAAGGCTATTGTCTCACAGTTCCCAGGGTCAGGAATTAGGCTCAGCTCAGTCAGCCCTGTGCTCACAGCCCCTCATAAGCATCAAACAAGGTGTTGGCCAGTTTGGAGGTGTCAGCTGAAAACCATGTGAGTTTTTAGCTAGCTGTGCTGAAGGGGCCCGCCGTCCTTGGTTCTTTAGCAGCTCACAGCACAAGAACTCAGGTTATCAAAGCTATCCGAGGAAAGGGTCTCCTAGAAATGGTGTGTTATAACGGTACATGACTCAAACCCCTACCCTCTACCTCCCACCCAGCCACTGCTTCTGGGGAGCTCTTTATCACAATGAAGTCACTAGGCTAGACAACAACAAAGATAGGGGATCATAATCTCAGAGGGCAAGCATCTCCGGACGCACAGACACTACCTGGGCCAGGTAATGGCACACTCCTTAATTCCAAGGTCAGGCTCAGCTACATAGGGAGTCCGCCAGCCTAAGCTCTAAAGACACTATCTCTAAAACTGAAAACGGGCAAGAAGCAAACAAACAAACAACACCCAGGCCTAGGTTCTCATGCAAACTTCAAGTTTTCCTACTGACTTTCTAACAAAGCAGAGTTAAGCCCATGGATCTTGGCCCATCCACAGGAAGCTGAAAGCTTAGCCACAGAGGCTACCAGAGTTGCGAGAATATTCTAAAAGTTGACTTAGCCAGCTTTTTACTTACCAAGGTGATACTGAGACTTTTGGGGCTTGAGTTCAAGGTCACACAGCTAATACCTCCTACCCAAGAGCAGTTGAGTCTCTGGCTGGAGAGATGCACAAATCTGGAAGGGGCTCCTGGCTGCCCCAAAGTTGTTGATTTCCATATAGACATTTTTGTCTCCAAAAAGTTTTGCTCAAACGAAGAGACTCAGTAAATGAGATGAATGCATAAAAATAAAGCTGGCAAGGCCGGCACTTTCTCCCAGTCATCTGTGATACGCACAGTCGCTGCCAACAGCATGGGGCTGACTCAAGGTGCAGCTGCTGCCCAGACAGCCAGCTTCTCCTGCAGACATTGCCAAGCTCATAGTCTGACTAGCAGATGTGCTCTGCTGGACCTGCACACTGTTTACAAAACTGAAGTCTGTTGCCAACATTTAAATTATATATATATGAATATATACATATATATACGCACATGTGTGAATTTCTGAATTATATATGCATGAATTTGAAGATTTTATATATAAGAATACACACACACACACACACACACACACACACACACACACACACACACACACATGGATTTCTTAATTCTCTTGGGAAATCTGACCTCGCTGTTGTGAGGCACCTGCCAAGGACTGGCTGTAGCTGTGCTCTCTGCATGCCCCTGCACTTGCCCTGGCTCACACACGTCCAGTCCACCATCAGGCTCCCATCTATGGAACGTATTCTATTTTGCTCAAGGTGGGGAAGAGGAGACCCAGAGATGGTGCAGGCTCCAGTGGCCTACTCCGCCCTCCACACACCCTGGCTTGGATGGGGTGATCATACCCTTGATGGAGATGACAGAGAAGTCACACACCAATGTCTCGAGGTTGTCACCAATTTCTAAATCAAACTTTTAATTTAAAAATATGTTTTAAAGGAAAAGCTTTGCTTTACCAATCAAATTCATCGGCTACACAGAGTTACAAGACCTGGCTAAGTCTAATTTCTGCTGCCTGGAAAGAGACTATCACGGCAGGCATCCTGCAAAGTTGACGGATTAACAGTGGATCTCATATATAATAAACCATGCACAGGAGAGGCCCCTAAGATTTTTTCATCTGTTTAATAAAGTTCAGGGCAGCTTGACATAGGGTGTCTTAAAAGCCTGTAGGAGCCTCACACTGCCTCCCTATTAAGCTCTCCTCGGAGACTGTTCATGTGCTAAATCCCGCGGGAAAACAGACATCCAAACTGCAGTTCTCTTCACAGCTTGCACTTTCAGCATCGCAAAGTGGATGTCTGCTTGGACCTGTTGCTGCTAATGTATTTCATCTTGCTCACTTTCGTTACCTTTTGGGCATATTTGTCAATTGTCAACGGAAGATGACTTTTTATATATACTGAAAGTTAGAAACATCCTAGATCCTCTTGTTATTGTATGCTAGTCACTGACTACAATAAATGCAATCCCCAAAGCAAATAAATCACTGTTCTCATCCCAGACCAGGAAAAGGCCAAGGAGTGGCTATAACAATGTATGTACTCAGGATATGTTACTTAGAAACACCCTCGGATAGCTGAAGGAAGAATACAATGATAAACAGATCTGTTAGTTTCCATAAAGGGGGAAAATCATACTTCCTGTCTTAGAGTTTCTATTGCTGAAAAGATACACCAATGACCACACTAACTCTCATAAAGGAAAACATTTAATTGGGACTGACTTAAAGTTCAGGGGTGTAAGTCCATTATCATCCAGACTTCTCAGCTACTTCCTCAGCAGCAGTTTCCAGGCCTCCCCAGCAAGTTTCCAACCCCCCACACCCCGGTAATGGAATGTCCCTAGAGATGGACCCAACAGATTAATATAGAGGTCACCTACCCTGGAATTCCCTAATGCACTTTAAATCAGGCCTGCAAGCTTATTTGGTTGTGTCTTTATCTTGGTAATGGGAGACCTCAGCATGCTGGACTTCTGCAGAATAAAACACTGCTTGTGTTTAGATACTACTTGAGTCCAGGGTGTCGTTCTTCAGTGAATCATGGACCCTTACAATCCAGTAGTATGGATGCTAAAATGTCATCACCCATCCTGCTCTGTTGAGTGCAGAGCCACTGGTGTGACTCATCTGTAGTAGACAGAGCTGGAAAAGCTTTGGCTTTATCCAGCAGATACAGTGCTGGAGAGGTAGCGAAGAGTTCAAATCCACACCCCCTCCAACAAGGCCACACCTCCTCCAACAAGGCCATACCTCCTCCAACAGGGCCACACCTCCAACAAGGCCACACCTCCTCCAACAGGGCCACACCTCCTCCTAACAGTGTCGGTCCTTCTAGGAGCCATTTTTATCCAAAACAGCACACTTTCTAAGTGGAGTTTGATCAAACAGGGCACACAGCATAAGACCCTGGCTGAGCAGTATGATTAAGAGACCTCAGCAGAACTACCTCACATTATTACAGAGTACAAAGATTTAAGAATCCAAGGTGTTGATTCCTGTAAATTTAGCAAACTCAAAATAACATGAGTAGACAGACAAAGAATTAACTTTAAAGTGAGCAGAGCATAGTGGGTAGGTTTATGTTTCTGGGAATGTCCAACTTGGATCTGGTATCTTAAACCCAACATCTCTACAGTTCATGCATTTCGCTCACACTTCATGCTTTCCACTCATCCTGGCTCCTTCCCTGGGTACCCTAAGCTTTCAGTATCACAGAGTGAATGAATGCCTTCCTCTTCCTGGACCTGTTTCTGCTGATGCATTTCCTCCATCACCTCCAGTCCCTCAGTCTACAGACCTTGGGATCCTATCTTTTCATCCACAGAGCCAACCAGGCTGCAACTTTCCTTTTCTACTTTACCTGCTCTAGCCTTCCTGTCCTGTACCACAACCCCTGGGTGTGGACCAGCCCTCTGCTGTTCTAACTGAAACAGGCTTCAAGAACAACTCTGAGAATCCCCTCTCCAGACCACCCAGGTAGAAGCTGCCGCCATGCTGTTCTAAAACTTCCCCCATCACTCCCCAACCCAGTGCAGATATGCTGACTCTCCTCAATGCCGGGCCCATGTCTGCTTCTCTCTCCAGAGCACACATGTCATTCAGGCCTGTCTTGAGACTGGCATGTAGCAAACATATGGCAGGGACCAGTGGAGATGCCACCGGGCCCTGGCTCATTCTGACACTGGGGCACTAGGATAAAGCCAAAGCTTTTCCAGCTCTGTCTACTACAGATGAGTCACACCAGTGGCTCTGCACTCAACAGAGCAGGATGGGTGATGACATTTTAGCATCCATACTATTGGATTGTAAGGGTCCATGATTCACTGAAGAACGACACCCTGGACTCAAGTAGTATCTAAACACAAGCAGTGTTTTATTCTGCAGAAGTCCAGCATGCTGAGGTCTCCCATTACCAAGATAAAGACACAACCAAATAAGCTTGCAGGCCTGATTTAAAGTGCACTAGGGAATTCCAGGGTAGGTGACCTCTATATTAATCTGTTGGGTCCATCTCTATGGACATTTCATTACCTGGGTGTGGGGGGTTGGAAACTTGCTGGGGAGGTCTGGAAACTGTTGCTGAGGAAGTAGCTGAGAAGTCTGGAAACTGTTGCTGAGGAAGTAGCTGAGGAAGTCAGGAAACTGCTGCTGACCCATTGTCCTTGCCTTAGGCCAGGTGGCAGGGCAGCTTCTGAGGTCTGGACTTGGCTGGACTTGCCCAGTTCTTGAAAACAGAGATTTAGGCCTAGTCTCCTTAACTGCCAATCTGAAGCCTGTCAAGGAATCAGCCTAGCCATCTCGGGATGGTTTTAACATAAATGTCCAGAGACATTTTTTGATGTCATAGTGGGAAGTGGGGAGTTGTACTGGTGACTTTCACTGGAGCTGTGATAAAGACAACTTAAAGAAGGTTGTTATGGATCAGGGTTTGAGGACAGTCCATCACGGTAGTCATAGTGGCAAGGGCTTGAGGCAGCCAGCCATTCACATTGTATCTATCTACAGTAACAAATGGTACTGTTTGGCTCAGTTTCTCATTTTTAGTCAGTCTGATACTCCAGCCCATGGCATGGTGCTTCCCACAGATAGGATGGGTCTTCCTATCTCAACCGAATCTGGTTAATACCTCACAGGTGACTCTAGATCCTGTCAAGATGATAATCAGTCTTAACTATCATAGTAGTGCTACTGGAACCCTGTACGTAGGAGCCAGGCATACTGCTGACGCCCACCCTACAGCCACCAGTAACGGCACAGAACCAAAAGAAGCACTATCCGCTCCTCTCAGACACCCACACTTCCCATCCTTCCCAGGGATGCTCTCCACTTGTGAACGCTTCCTACTGAGAAATATGGTTTGCACTGGCCAGCCCCGTACCTCCTCCAGCACTGAGCCTGACTCCCTCCCGACACTTTCTGATGAAATCTCATCATCTCAGCTGCCACTCCACAGGGCCTCCCTGCTTCCCCCGAGAGCAGGAGCTACTCTGGCTCCCTTCTTTTATTCAAACATAAGAACTGAACATCACGGTACACACCTGCAACCCCAGCGTGAGAAGTCTGAAGCAGGAGGATCATGAGTTCTGGACACACCTCTTTGAGGTGCAATGCTACACCGTCAATGGTGAGCAGTGTCCTTTAAGGCCTTACAGAGCAGCCTTCGGGAAAGGTGAACAGAAAGAGGCTGTTATCTGATACCAAACTTCCTAGGACCCCAGGTGGGATTGGGATAGTCACAAGGCACAGTGGATAGCAGGGTGCTGGGAGGGACACGCTCCTGGAAAGGGTGAGGCAGATGACCACAGGGACACTAGGAGGCTAGGGTGAGACCACACCAGGACCTACCCTTACCTGGCTGTAGCCTAGAATCTGAGTTTCAAGAGTTTATTCTGATTGATTCATTTCTATTCTTTACTAACTGTAACACATTCAAGCTCCTTATCCTCTGGGGTTCAGTCTCCTCATCTGTAGACAATGAATAAAGGCAGCTCCTTATGAAGAATTGGTTAATTTGAACTAGGCACAGAGCAAATGGTCCAGCATGGACAACCTACAGTCACCATGATCACCATCAGTCTCCCTGACTCTAGTCTTAGCAGAGACAAGACTCCCGGAGTGTGACTCCTGGAGTCACAGTGTGACTCAGGATAAGTACCTACATACCCTGTCCCAACACCCCTACCTTTCCCATACCGTGGATTCTGTGTTGGTTACAAAACAGCAAAGACAGGAAGGCCTTACAGGTGCCTGGAGGCTGTTAGGTTAAAGAGCAAATTCCAGAGAAATACAATTTGTGCAGTTCCTCCCGGCAGCAATCTGCATGGTGAACTACAATCTAAATGTCTTCAGAAAATTGTTTTTCTTCTTGGGGGACTGATCTTATTTTAGTGGGGGTGGGGGTTGCTAAACAGAATTCACTACTCTGGGACTTTCTCTAGTCTAACAACAGCCTCGGCATAGCAGTCCAGGCTGGGTATGGCAGGTACAGTACCCTTCTATAATGGCTGTTCAGGGCCTCGGGGCTGGCAACAGCTATGAGGGTGCAGGGTTTCTGTTCAGAAAGGAAGGAATCTAAAGTGGACTGCAGTGACAAATGCACCACTCTGTGCATGTGACAAAAGTCGCAAACCACACACCTACAAAAGGTGAGCTGTACAGTGTACGAAAAGTAATTTTAAAATGTCCTTCGGGGACTTCTCTCCCCACAGGATTAGCTGTAAAAGCAATTAGATGAATTGCCAAATGACTTGTCCCAGGTACCAGGGGAAATTTACCTACATTTTAGTTCAAAGGCACTAAAAACAAAGAAATGATTTTGAGACGCAAAGACTTCTGAGCCAAGGCTTGGCTGGTACACTCACCACCTGAAAGTGAAGGCTTTTGAAACTCTTTGGAGACAAGACAGCAAATAGGACAAGACTTCTTGGCCAGGTGGCACTTAGCATTACTGGCGAACAGTAAGACATTTCCAGGGCCTTCCTGTGCCATTTTGGGGTGCCTGTTTTGGGTAGCTGTTGGCTAGACCTCTGCCCATATCCCTCTTTCCCCACCAAGACGCTGGCAGTTGCTGACTCACTGGAGCTTGAGGGAGACCTGGAAGTGGCACCACAGGCACCTACCTCCCAGGCAGTCCTTGGATGCAGAAAGAAGGTAACAGTCCTTCCAACTCATGGCATCTATCCGATGGGAAAACTTCATCCTGCAGATGCTTCTGAACGGTGCACACTGCATGGCTGTCCTCATGGGTATGAGGGATGCTAGTGGTTTGTCTAATACTTTGGATTCAGTTTTCTTTTGTCCAGAGAATGAACAGTATGTGGGGCAGAAGCACATGCAGGGACCCATCTATTTCCACACCATGACATGACTCCTGAGTGGCTAGGCCAGTCAATGTCCAGAGTTAGGAAAAACTGCAGAATCCTAAGGAGAAAGTGCACTGTGAACAGCCCTAAGTGTCATCAAGGAAAAGGATGGGTTGAAACAAGTGTTGAGGCCTAAGTTACAAAAGACGAGCACACAGGCTTCTCCAACTACACCCTAGAGCTGGCAGGGGAGAAAGACAGAGGAACACCTAGTCTGGGGGTGACAGGTCCCAAACTCGTTTGAGACAGTTTGTCTTGGGGCTGGTGGGATAGCTCCATGGGAAAAGATCTACCCCAGAATGTAGGAATCCCTGAATCTCACCTCAGCACTGCAAACAACAGCAACAGCAAGCCTCAGCATCTCCACAGTGTCACTGAGGAGACGGCAGAGAAAGGGTTAGTGCATAAAGTTGCTGGAACTGCTCACATGTGAGCTGCAGGCTGCAGGTGGCCAGGGTGCTTGTGGTGGCAACTGGGTAGGACGGTAGACAAAGTCAGTGTGCCCTCAAGGATGAATGTCCAAGACCAGAAATAATCTGAACAGAAGAGGGATCAGCAGTGTAAAGGCCACTAACAACCCCTCAGCTTTAGGTAAACCAGTGACCTGGAAAGCCCCGGAGAAAGAGCAGCCTGGGCAGATGAAAACCTGGTCCTGGTTCAGGGTCTCGGCAGCAGAGGTAAGGGACTCGTCATCAAAAGCCTCTGGCCCTGTCCATTTACTAGGGTAAGAACACACACCATGAAATGTCTTGGTGCCTCTAGGACAGGACGCCAGCACAAACCAAAGCCAGCGCCTTTCAGCACCTCTGCCAAGCTCTACGTCCATTTTATAAACGAGGCCAGGTGCTATCCACATGGGAAGAAAATGTCATCTCCTCTTTTCTTAAAGAAGGCTATGCAGAATGCAGTCATTTATTCCCTAGGTGTCTGACTTATCTGTGCACCAAACTTGGCTGGGGGGAGGGGCAGAAGGCCAGGAGTTCCCACAGGGCTGGGGCCAGCCATTGCCCCAGCTCTGCTTCAATGCCTCTTTCTCACTGAAGCCCATGGTAAAGTTAAAATGTGGGCAGTGCACAGACATAAAAGTTGTGTGTCAGCCTTCTCTGTAAGAGGATTCTACTCTGAACAAACACCCAGAGGTGCCTGGAAGGTCTGACCAGCATTTTGGAAGCTTTCTGCGAAGGGTGATGTCAGTCAGAGGTCAGCCAGTGGTCAGCCCTTGCTGACACTCCACACTCCTGCACGCTGCATACTCGTGTGGCTTGTTTGGCTCACTGCTTGCTTCCTGTAACCTGTCCCCAGTCTGTTGGTGCTGCTGCTTGCTTTGGAGTCGCCTGGTTTAGTGAAATGTGTAAAGGGGAGGAAGATGGAGTGTTGTTTCCAACTCCAAGTGAGTCTCTAAGGAAGATGAAAGCTGTGGGGAGAGACTCGATAAACGAGAGCTGGTAAATACAAAACACCATCACATTGGGTGTTGGGAAGACAAATGCCACAAAGGAAAGATATAAGCCTAAGAAGTCCCCGCATCGAGTGTTTGCTAACTGACTGCATGTTTGTGGGGTAGGGGAATATGTGCAACTGGAAAGGATTCATCTGCTTATATAAAGTCACACCAGGTCCATCTATACATCCAGGCCAAGACAGGTGCTTGGCCTCTGGCCTGACCTAAAAAAGATATGTAAATCAGTGTGTATTTATGGTCTACATGAAGACGAAATGTTAAAAGCCACAGTGTATTCTTTCTGTTTTAAGCTGTCTAACTATAGGTAGAAAAGAAAGTTACGAGAGCTTCCTAATAATTAGGCCCTTCTTTTTTTTCACACAGACAGATCTCCTCAAGGGGCTGAAGATAGGCCAGTGGTTGAGCCCCTGCCTACCATGCCTGAGGAGTGAGTGGGTTCCATGCTCAAGTGTGTAAACTAAGTTCTTCAACTTACTTTATTATTGGGGAGGGCACCCATGTGTCACAGCACACCTAAGAAGTCAGTTCTTGCCTTGCACCTATTTCTGAAGGAGGTTGCCTTGCTGTATACTCAAGGATACCTCCTGGCCGGCAAGCTGCATCGTCTGCAGTTCTCCTGTCTCCCGTCTTGCTGTGGGGGTGCTGGGGTTACAGATGTGCACCATTTTATCCAGCTTCCTGCCGTCACCTGGCTTCAGGCTGTTACTGTTACCCAGTAAGTCATCTAACTGGCTCTGCACAAACTTAAAAAAGAATCCTTGTCCTAAATCAAGAGTTTTTACCATAAAATATGTTAAGTATTGGATCAAGTCTTTGTGACCTGCAACTTAGGGAAAGAAAATTTGTAGATGTGACTTGATAAGAGAAAGAGCTGATCAACTGGACTTCATCATAACCTAAACCATGTTTTGAAGACAGTATCCATACATCATACATTCAGTAAGAAAGGCGCCTGGTCCGGAAATTATAAAACTTGAGCCTGGTTGGCTCAATTATAAAAAACAAACAAACAAACAAAAACCCCAATTTTAAAATAGCTAATGACCTCAGTAAGTATTTCTTCTGAGGGTTACCGGTGCCATTAAGTACACAAAAATTCAACACTCTTTGTTATGGCTAATCCATTTCATTGGGATTAGTGAATTACTGTGGAAACATACCTCTGGGTGTGTCTAAGAGGGTGTTTCCAGAAAGGCTTTACTGGTGAGGGAAGACCAACCCTGAATAGGGACAGACAACCCCACTGAATGACTGGACTGAAGAGGGGGAGAGAACGAGAATGGAGTGCAGCATTCCATCTCTCTCCCAGATACCTCACACTGAGCTGCCACAGCTCAGATCTCCCTTCCTCACCACGCCCCTGCTGCGAAGAACTATACCTCTGATTGAGAGTCAAAATAAACCCTTCTTCCTCGAGTTGCTTTTAACTCCAGGCACTGCTGGTCAGGAGATAAAGTAACAGTAAAGCTACTGCATGACCCAGAAATTCCAAACCTACACATCTGCTATAAAGAAACTATATATATTTGTTCTGTTCATAGTAACCACTCATTTAACAAATTTGGTTATTTGCACAATGAAATTTGATGCAGTAAAGGGGCAAAGCACTAGCTGCCTGCCAGTGTGGATGACTTCTGAAGCTTTCTGAGATGAACCAGGAAGGACACATATGACTCCATTTACAGGAAATGTCAATCAGACTTGCCTGCACAGGAGGTAGTAGGCACCTGTGACAGGTGGGGTGGACACACCTGTGACAGGTGGGGTGGACACACCTACAGACTGCAGGTGCATACAGCACTGCTTTAGAGCACTGCATTGCCTGCACCACTCTGGAACATTACTGAAAACAAGCCGTAGTTGCAATAGGAATGAAGACTTTCAAAGTAGAAGCCCAGCCAGGCTATGGTGGTACCCAGCAGCAATCCAGGCACTGAGGAGACTGAGGCAGGACGCTCATTGGTTCCAGACCAGCCTCAGCTAGATCTTTTAGCTGGTGCTTACAATGAGGAACATCCCTGTTTAGTCATGGGGACTGTCAAGAGGGAACTTTCTTTGGCCAATCGAATTTAGCTCAATTATTTGATCAAAGGGAAAAACCAAGCCAAAATGACATGTGGGTAGGCAGCTGGTAGGGGCAGCACTGAGGCTCCAGCACTGAGGGCTCCAGCACGGAGCCAAGCAGCACTAAAGTGAGTAACTGAAAGCAGAAGGAACAACAGGAAACAGTTTAACTGGTTACAGTCACTTAGTCAATCAACAGATACTGAGCTACAGCGTACTTGGTTAATTGCTTTTAGCTCAGGTATCACCACAGGGCCTTCCACAGCCAACCAAAGTCCAACTACTGCGATTAAACTTGGTATTGATTTAGGCTGTTGGGCCAAATCTGTCCACTCCCACGGCTTTTATTGAACAGATCCCTCTTCAAATAAGAGCGAACTAATTTGCCCTAAATGAAAAGGCGCCACTGAAGCGCTCACTTCATC
This sequence comes from Rattus rattus, assembly GCF_011064425.1. Lineage (NCBI taxonomy): Eukaryota > Metazoa > Chordata > Mammalia > Rodentia > Muridae > Rattus > Rattus rattus. Next base: position 10,387,693 of record NC_046162.1, on the reverse strand, counting down.
TACTGCCCTGTTACACTGTTTAAACTTGATTATTTCTACTGAGAATTTACTTACTCTCACCAGTGAGAGGACTTACAGGGAAAACAGAAATGTTCAAAATTAACAAAAACCATCAACTCCTACAAGGTAGCCGCAGAGGTGCAAAATGTCCAGAGAAACAATATTTTATTATTTAAAAACTGCACTCCTTTATATTTTATTTTAATTTCTGTCTGTGTTTCCCTGTGTGAGTATACACTCCATGTGTCTGCATGCCTGTGAAGAGGGTGTCATATCCCTTGATCCACAGTTACAAGTGGTTGTAAGCCACCTGGTTTGAATGCTAGGAATTGAAGCCAGGCCTCCAGCGGAGTGGAATGTTCGTAACCGCTGGGCCATCCCTCCAGTCCCCCACAACAATCTTTTAAAGGAAGCTACCCAAGGAGATGGATATCTTGATAGGATAAAATACCAACAAATACGTTTAGGACCTTAGAACAATTAAACTCAATTTTATTCTGTATTTTGTGGGGATGTGGGAGTACAGATGCCATGGCACTCACTTGGAGGTCAGAGGACAACTTATGGCAGTTGGTCTAACATGTGGGCTCCCGTAATCAAAGTCTGGCTGAGCCTTGGCGGCAAACACCTCTACCCTCTGAGCCATGTCGCGAGCCCTCACCTCTGTACTGATTTCTCCCTTTCAGAACTTCTTCAGAACAAATGTGGTAAACCTCTGAGAAGGAAGTAACACGCTAGCCGAAAAGAGTCCTAATTAGGTTATGTGTCAAAGAACTATAATTATCAATTTGCCTAATTAAAATGAGTATCTGAACACGCCTTAAGAATGTGAGCCCTCATCAGCAGAGCAGAGCCGATTATGTTAACAAGGAATGGATGGTTGAAACTGAGACTCACTTACAAACTCCTGGAGAAACAGAAGCTCTGTCACCCAGGTATCTGGTTGGGGCGGGTAGCTAATTCCTAGGGATGAGAATAGTGTAAACCTGGGACAGCGGTTTGAGTTAACTGAACCCCTTTGAAGGAGATGTGAGATCTGTCTCTACAGACTTAGGCTCTACTTCCCACAGTAACTGGACCGCCCTGGGAGCATCTGTGAGTACAACCATGTACCTTTCTGTGGCATCTGATGCCCTATGCCACCCTGCCTAAGCCTTGCTGCCAAGCTTTGGTGCCAAGACTGGCTGCTGCTTTTTCTAGAATTTCTGACTGTTTTTGGTTTTGAATCTTTGGTGAATGTTGCACTCACCCGAACAGAAACACATGCTTAGGAACGCACAGTACAGACAATGCACTGGAACCATCCACAATGGTACATTGTTCCCCGTCGGGATGTCTTCAAATCTTAAGGCAGCACCGTCTACTCCCCCTGCGCAGCACATTCCTACCTCCTAAATGTGTTCAGGATTCCAGATGGTATCTCAAATCCATTTCATTTTGATTCTATTCCTTTCTCTCTGATGTCAGTCAATGCTCTCCCCCACACACAATCCCAGCTCCTCTCACTGCGATGGCCACTGGGTGCCAAGGATTACTACTTTTGTGCCATGGCTCCATGCCTAGATTTGGAGCCTGAGGTCTGGGGATTTGTTGCTCTTTCCTTCTTGATTCTTCACTTACTACAGAGTGTAAATGAAACATGGTATTTCTCAGACTGGGAAGGAGCCTGCAGCAGGAAACTCTTGCAGTCTGCTAGAGGGAGCATAAACAGTTAACAACCCTCTGTAAGGCAATGTAGCTATACACCTGAGGATGGGTATACCCCATAACCCACACCCTGCTCCTGAAGAAATTCTCCTATGTGTTTACAGAAGACGGTTGTACAAAAAGGCTTACTGCAATACTATTCACAAGAATGAAAAGCAGGTTATACAGCCTACAAATGGGAACCCTGAAAGGGCATTAAGTGCAGGAATAAACATTCTGGTGATTACTTCCCCTCCCCCATCTCCTCAGGGAACTCCCCATCGGCTGAGCGTCTTCTTGCCTATCTAAGGAGGGGCAAAAAAGTTCATTGCTGCAACTCCATGGCAGTCACTCCTAGAGCATGGTGGCAAGGAGAAATATGGAGAAGCAAAAAGAAGATAGATACCAAGTTGGAGGACATCCACTAACAAAACATACAACATGTATGATCAATCAATGGGACACTGTTCAGAAGGAAGTAAGGAAAACTACTTAGAATAATATGGATGCATCTCAAAAATATATAGGCTGGGGGGGAAAGGACCATGAGACACATTAAATTTTGTAGAAAATGGCACCACAGCAGCTTAGATTTCCCCAGTCCACCATCAGTGGATTTATATGGCTGTGCACACCTGTGCAGAACCTTGAATTGCAAAGAAGGAAAGAAACAAAGGCCTATCAGAGAACTGTAGGATTGATCTTCTTTGCCTAGCTAGGCACAGGTAAGTCTGAGGAAATGAACTTGAAAATAGGATGCGAAGGCTGAGAAGGTGCCAGGCTTCCTAGTCCCACCAGGGGTCAAGGCCCTCCAGGGTTTGGAACCTGCCTGCTTCTTTTTCAAAGCAGTTCAGGCAAATTAGAGGCTGGATAACAAGACAAGAAAGACAAACGTTCCAGTAGTTCTAAGCCAAGTGCCAGAGAAGACTCGACCCCAAAGATCCAAACTAAACAGAGGGAAACAGGAACCAACCCATATCCTCTGAATAGCTCAAGGTCTAGCATTTGCTTAACACCTAGCATGTGTCCCACCCTAGGTTACAGAACTACTCTGATCTTTTAACGCTCGCTCTGAGGCAAAACAGAGGGGCAGATTATCTAAGACCAACGTCAAAGAACGCTACCGCTACCAGGACCAGAATGCCTTCCCTCTCTACGGTTACAGTAAACGGCTGGATATAAAATACAATCTCACTACAAGTAACAACCTCTGACACACCCCGCACTTGTCAGGTGCCCCCCTCCAAAAGCTTGCAGTGGTCCGGTTCTACAGATGAGGAAGACAGAAGACAGGCCCCACAGCAGCGCCCAAGGAGTTATTCACTTCTGTCATCTCCGCCCGACTTCTGTTTTGTTTGTTTGCTTTGTTTTTTTGGTTTGTTGTTTGCAAGGTCAGGTCAAGGCCAACGAAGCCCAGACCGCAAGGGAGGAGCAACTCCTACAACGGTCCGCGGTGCCATGTGCAACCCACGAAGGGTACGGCTGGAAGTGTGCGCCCGAGACCGGAAGGTTCCGCGCGCGGAAGGTTCTGCATCTCTGGAGTCCCCTTTCCCGGGTGAAGAGCCAAGCAGTAGTACCTGAGGAAAACGCGTCCAGAGTCCTGCCCCGGGCTCTGTGGAAAACATCCGCCGCCCCCGCAGCTGACATGGCGAGCGACTGGCCTTGCCTGGGCACGTTCTGTGGGAGGAGGAAGCGACTCTACACCACCCGACAGCCCCGCCTGGAACAGTTTCTGGAACCTGCCCTCGGCTCTGAGAGGGACGGGCGGGGCGGGGCCGCTCCGGGTGCTGCTAGTACTGCCTGGGCCAGCAAGGAGATTGCCACACCTCTGGGATCGACCGGTGCGCCTGATTAGGGTCCAACTTGGCACTGGGACCGACTGGGTGTTGAGGCTTTGAGGCCTGGAGTTGCCTTATTTAGCAAGCATAGGCCCGCTTCATTATTTGGTATTTCAGGTTAACAAGAATAGCAAAAAAGTTTAGCATTAAGTATATCCCATGCAGTATTTGGGAGATACTTATGTGGCTATTTTTAAAATATTATTTGAAATTCCATTTCAACTCGATGTCCTAAGTTTTATGTTGCAACCATCCGAACTGCCCACCATAATCTCAAGAGCCTTTAAGGTATCTTGACTGCCTGGACATTACCACTGTCACTCTGTCACTGTTTTTTCTCTTACTGTGCAGCAGGCATTGCCCTAAGTACTTTGTGTTTAGCTCACTACCTCATTGGCTGCTCTAGTCAGATGGGGAAGCTGACGCTCAGAGAGAGACACAGGTCCTGAAAGAAAGCTATGAGCTGCAGGTGAGCAAGACAAAATGAAATCTGTCCAACTCAAAAGCCATTACACTGAACCACAACCCTCATACTTGCTACCAATCCAGATTTCAAAGGTGGAAATGTTGAAGTCATATCCCCAAGAGGAGGATATTTTTATTAAGCACTGCAAGGGAATTACTAGGATGTGCTAAGTTGGTAAATTTTCTTCTCAACAAGTGTAAGCCTGAAATGTTTGTGTGGTTAGCAGAGCTAGGATGACCGTCTCATGACCTTGAACTAGAGTCAGATATAAGTCCTAGTGATTTAGAACAAATATGCAAATGAGCTTGTATCTCAACTACTTGGGTTTATCCTAATACAACACTTACTGTAGGTATGATCTTAAAATTAGTTTCTCTGCACCTCAGTTTCCCTAACTGTCAAATAAGAACAATAACAATACCTAGGGTTATTGGGTTGGAGAAAAAGTTAGAAAATGTTGTGATTTGTACATAAGAAGTTTCCCATAGGCTCTTATTGGACAGTTGGCCCCAGCTAGTTGTGAAAGAAAGAAAAAGAAAAAGGAAGGGAAAGGATATGACTGCCCCTAGTTATGGTGGAGGAGAAAGTTTATTATAGACATGTGAGAGAGCATAGGCAGAGGTAGAGACATCTGGGAGAATCTAAAACTGGGCCAAGTGGGGAGAGAGGAAGGGGAAAGGAGAAAGAGGGAAGAAGGGAACCAAGTACAGCAGCCAGGAGGCCAAAGGTACAAAAAGGGTACTAACCAGGATGTCTGGACTATATAGGGAAGATCCTCTGGGGGAAGGTCAGGCCAGACTCTGGTCTGGGGCATTCAGGTTAAAGGGCAGGGTATGCCAGCCATACCCTATAACAGGTAGGAAGTGGGGCTGCTAGGAGAACCTGGAGGCCATGTCCACGTTGATGTATTAAATTGGCACTTCAGTCATGTCCTGGGTTTGAAACTTAACAAATGGCTTTGTTTTTTGAAGGTTCAGGGAACTTTAGAAGGTGATGCCAGGTTGGAGAATAAAGGTCTTTGGAAGGTGTGTCCCGGAGATAATCTTGTGTCCTAAGCACTTCCTGCTACAGTGTGCTTCTTGTCCTCTGTGAGGTGAGAACCTCCTCTGCCGCACACCTTTGTGATATCCTGGCCAAGCACATGTGCAAGCATCTGCAACACAAAACCTTACTCTTACGTTGCTTCTGTCATACCAGTGAGCAAAGTAACAAGTACCAATGGGTTCATATGTCAAACTATTTAACAGTTCCAGTGGCAAGTAGTTAGTAACCACAGTATATTAGCCATGGTGATTATTATTAATCATGTATTTGCTGTATACAACCTGGACATAAGGAGGGACCTGAGGGGATGTACAGAGTAAACGTAAATGGTTGAGAGTCAAAGCCCTAATGTTTCCAAGGGGCCCAGCCCTAGCCTACTTCAAGTGGTAAGTTGTATAACCACAAGCCTCTCAATTCATTAAATATGTGGGTCTAGTTGTTGTTTGCACAGCACATTTGAAGTGTTGTCTTTTTTAAAAGAAAATGGTTACCAGGAGTGGGGTGGGAGAAGAGGGGTAGATTTTAGAAGCATGACAGTCACTGGCTGATCTTCCAACCCAACCCCATGATCATCCTTTTTAGGGGATGGAATGGATAATCTATTTGGCCATCTCTTTCTCAGGCAAACAATATTCAGATCTCTTTTCAGAAAAATGGACTTTCCTGTCCTCACAATGTAGTTTGGTGGCAGAGGCACCAGCTCTTCCTCGAGGTTCCTGGGACTAGAACCAATAGAAACATCCTAGATTTCAGATAAGAAGTTGAGGCCTAATGTACAGGAAAGTCCCTTGTTCTAACATCAGCAGTGTTTTTGGTGAGGCTCTGTGATGGTTCATGTAATGCCACCTTATTGGGCTATAGGGCCAGCTCAAGCTTTACTCTGCTTATTTCTGAATCGATGATTTTGAATGAGTTTTTATTTGCATTTTCACTTTCCACAGTGTGGTGGACCTTGTGTTAGTTACCGTGTCAGTGTTCTAGTGCTGTGAAGAGACACCAGGACCACAGCAACTCTTACAAAGGAAAGCATTTAGTTGGGACTTGCTTACAGTTTCAGAGGTTTAGTTCTGTCTTGATGGCAGTGATCACATGGCCAGTCAGTGGTGCTAGAAAAGTAGCTGAGGGACCTGTCGGCAGCAGGAAGAGAGAAAGGCACTGAGCCTGGCTTGAGCTTTTGAACACGCAACCTTCTGATCTGGAGTCAGACGCGCTACCGTTGCTCCACGAGGCCGGCCTGGCTTGAGCTTTTGAAACCCCAAAGCCCACCCTCATTGACACACTTCCTCTGACAAGGCCACACCTACTCCAGCAAGGTCACGCCTCCTAATTCCTGTCAAATAGGTCACTTCCTGATGCCGAGATATTCAAATATATGAGCCTATGGGGGAGGGGTCATTCCCATCAAGCCACCATAGTTACTTTTCTCCTTGATCTGACAAGGACTGGATGTGATTGCTTCGATAAGAAATGTCTCCCATAAACCTCAGGCATTTGAATGCTTGGTTCCCCGTAGATGGCACTGTTTGGGACTTAGGAGAGGCAGCCTTGTTCAAGAGGTCTGTCATTGGAGATGTCCTTAGAGAATTTAAAGACTTGCACTATTCTGAGGTTGCTATGCTTCCTGTATGCCATTCCAGATGTGAGCTCCCAAATGTTACTACCATGGCTCCTGCTGCTATGCTATCCCTTGGGAATTGTAAGCTCAGATAAATCCTTTCTTCTATAAGTTGCTGCTGGTCATCATGTTTTATCACAACAGAAAAGTGACTAATATACCAGACAAGAATCAATTTAAGTAAAGAAAAAAACTGTACATTTGACTCGCAGCCTGAGGCAGGGCAAGCATGGCCGCGGGAGTATGAGGCGTCTGGTCACAGTATCTGCAGCCAGGAAGCAGAGAGAGATGAATGTTTGTGCTCAACTCGCTTTGTCCTCCTTAATCAGTCCAAAAGTTTAGCCCATGGGTGATGATGTGCAGCATTTAGCTCAGTTCTGCCTTCTCACCTCAGTTAACCTCTAGAACCCCCACAGACATGCCCAGATGCCAGTCTGGCATGGCTGTGTAAGGGGAGGTGTGACACAGTTCCTGCCCCTGCAGCAACACCTGGCCATTGATCCCCATGTCAGATGCCAATGGTTGCTGTTGCCCTGAAACTGATCGCTGTCTCTTCTATTTTACACTCAATCTCTCTTTCTGGGGAATACACTTCTCCCATTACTCAGAGCTAATGACTTCATAATAAATGAACAGATGTTCTCAAGGAAAGAGGAATGGAGATAGTCATGAGGCTGTGGAGGACAAGCAACAGACCTGCTTCTTGGTCTTTGGGGCCATCAGAAAGGATCTAGACAACATAACCACAGGGGCTATAGTAGCCTACATGGTCCTTTGTAGAAATTGCTCATTTTGAGACTTGGCCTTGAACTTGAAATTATTAGGAATTTCATGTACCCCTTGGTCCAATGACTGCTGCATTAATTAGCCAGGGTGAACTTGGGGACATCAGGGACAGAGAGAAACATCAAGAACAGAAGAAAAGGCATGGATAGGGAAAGAGGAATCTACAGAAAACAAGCAATGATAGATGGGTTTACCTTATAGGAGGAAGTCTGGTATATGATCTAGAAACCAACAGTATTAGACGGAGAGCGCATGAGGCCTTGGAGTTGCCAGGATAGGAAACAACGATTAGAGAATTAAAAGATGGTGTGCTTTGTTCTCCTAGCTACTTGAAGGATTGAAGATGACAATGCCTACTTTGCTTCATGAATTTTAAAATTTTGTAAGAAATTATTTTAGCCTTAGGAGTCTGTCACTTTTCTGTTCTTACATGAAAACAGTTACTAAGGACTGCTGTCTGCTGTACTAGGAAACTACAAGAAATATGTCCAGATACCCATGAAGAACAGGCTGTGTAAAAACCATAAGGAAATGTGCTTTTGCTTTGAGTTTAGTTTCTGTTTTAAGGAATCAGAGGTTAGAACTAATGATCCTTGATTCATAGGATCTATGTAAATTTAAGGATTTTTTTTAAAAAAAATATTAACAATGTTTAAAGCCCTGATGATGTGGCTTTAGTAAATAAAAGACTGGGTTCAGGCTCTCTGGTCCAGAGAAGGCAACAGAAAGAGAAGGGAGAAGGAAGAAGAATGATGAGAAGAAAAAAGAGGGAGAAAGGAGAAGGAGGAATGATGAGAATCCTAGGTGCATTAGTCAGGGCTCTCCAGAGTCACAGAACTTATGGGTAGTCTCACCCCAGCAATGGTCAGCAGCAGCTGTGAATGGAAGTCCAAGGATCTAGCAGTTGCTCAGTCCCACAAGGCAAGCAGGCAAGGAAGAGAGAATCTTCCTTCCAATGTTCTTATGTAGGTCTCCAGCAGAACATGTGGCCCAGGTTAAAGGTGTGTACCACCATGCCTTATCTGGGACTCCCAGATGACCTTGAAATCAGAGATCTCCTGGCCTTAGTCTCCTGGGATTCATAGCCACTATGCCTCTATGCCTCAAGATCTTGATGCCAAGATCCAGGTCAGAAACTTGTGTCTCCCAACCTCAAGATCTGGATCACAGGTGAGCCTTCCAATTCTGGATTGTAGTTCATTCCAGATATAGTCAAGTTGACAACCAGGAATAGCCATTACACTGGGGAACAGAGAGAACACTTGAACTGACAGTTGCAGCCACGTCTGACTCTGAGTCACTATTCAATCAGCATTGCTCCCACCTCCCCTTTCTTAGGACCCTCCTCAGGCCAAGGCTGAACCTCCTTACCCAGAAGCTTTTTTCCTACATGATTCTAGATCCTATCCATTTGGCAATCAGTATTAACCATCATAGGCCTCATTCAGTCAGCTGAAGGACGAGATGGAGAAGATACTGACTACCTCTTCCTGGGCAAGAGGACCTCAGTCCAGCGTCAGCCTTTGAATGTAAAGTGAGAGTCACTGCTCATCCTGTAGCCTTCAGTGCTCGTCCTGCGGTTGTCAGCCTGCCAGTCCACACTGTTGATTTTTGACCTGATAGCTTTCCTTCAAATAACCCCATTCTATGGATATAGGCACATGCTATTGATTCTGTTGCTTTTGGTACATACCATAAGAGAGTTTTCTTCTAAAATGTCCAAATCCCAGAGTTGGGGGCATAGTTCAGGTTGGTGTTGTCTGGAATGAAGGACAACATCCTTACAGAAAATCGAATGCAGAAATGTCTCTTCCTGACTTGCACAGGGCATGGTTGGGGCCAGGGCAGAGGGGAGCCTAGAAAAGGCACAGGGTTTTCACTTACTTTTGCAAATTTGGTCTCTGCCATGTTTGTGTGTGCACATGTGTATATTCCTGTTTGTGTTCATGTACCTGAACATGTATGCATGTGTGGCCAGAGGACAACAGTTCCTTAGGAGATGCCCTACTCTTTTTTTGAGACTGGGTCTCTCACTGGCCTGGAGCTCATAAAGAAGGCTATGTTATCTGGCCCATGAACACCAGGGATTCACCTGTCTTTGGTTCTCCAGTGCACGTAGCACTAAGCCAGCATGTTTTTATACCTGTGATAAGACTGAATTCAGGTTTCATGCTTGCAAAGCAATTGATTAAGCCATTTTCCCAGCCCCAAATCTGTTTTCTGCTTTTGTTTTTGTTTTTTGGGTTTTTTTTGTTGTTGTTATTTGTTTATTCGTTTTGCGATGTGTATGTTTTGAGGGGAAAGCAAACTGGTAGTTTTTTTTTTTTTGAACTGGAAATGTCTGTGTTCATGAAAACAGGAGTACCAACAAGACGAAAGCTCTTTGTTTTGTTTGCCTTGGTTGTTTTGAGATTCCCATGTGAAGCATAGTCTTCTATCCTCTCATCAGAGCAGAGACTACAGGTATCTGCCACCATGCCTGACTTACTATTAATGTATCCTTTCAGTGATAATGGGTTGTTAGTAGTAGCACTTCCCCTCTCCTTAGATAAATTTTGAGAACTTCCAAACTAGACCTGTATTCTTCAGCCGTAATGTGAGTTCCTGTCCTTGTACCATTGAGAAATCTCTGTAGCCCTCTTCATTGATTGTTAGCTTTCCTCTTGTCTGTTATTGGAAATAAAACTATTTCAGGTGTCATAATATGTGATTGTTCTTTATGATTGCCTACTAAGGTATTTTATGCAAATTTTCTCATTTTATTACCAAAACAAAATAAATTTTTGCTCCTTTTTAAAGTTGAGTTCATGAAGCTAGAGGTAATTTACCTGGTGTCACTGATCATTCCCAAGACGACGGTGTTGAAAGCCCTCTTTCTGTTTCCTGCCGTTTGGTGTCAGTTTCCATAGTGATACTCTTTAGAATTTTTCTAGGCTAACTTTCTTTCTTGTCTACCTTTTAGTAGGTTCCTGAGTTCAGTTACTCCTCCTATCCCAGCCTCCCAATCACTAGGAATACGGGAATGACATCCCTGTTTAATTATCGAACAGCAGCTGTCTTACCTCTGGGGTGCAGAGTCACAGAACCTGAAGTTCGGATCACATGACCACATTTATTCTTCTTGCTGTAGGCACTGTGAGCTGAGGCAAGGTCATTAATTACGTGGAATTCTGTTTATCTCACCTGTAAACTAGCACTTGTCATGTTTAACTACAAAGTTCCTTGGAGGATTTGGTGACATAGTGTATTTAAGACATATTTCATTATATATAATAATTGTTTAATAAATGGCTTGTTGTGGTTGCTAACATGAAAGCCACCAATGGCCTTTTAGCAGGGCACAATCTGCAGGCCCCTAGGGCAGAAAGGCAGGCAGGATTGTGACCTTTTTCATCCAGTAGCTTGAATTGAATCAGTGCATGTGGGTTTCAGTTCATCCACCCATCTCCATTTCTATCTCTGCATTGTGCAACACTCCCTTATAGGTTATTTTCTAGGGATAACCAGAAGAGCTTCTGGTTACTTACCAAAACCATGAGTAGTGACTCCATGCACCTAAGATACTCCAAACACCTAAGATATATTTTTACATTTATTGAGTTTGATGATATAAATGTCTTGCCTCCTCTCTCAGTGAGAATAAAGAAAAAGACATTTTCACCTTAAACCAGGCCTCTCAATTCAGGTACCTGTTGAATGTACAGTTTCAGCTTGTTGTAGAGATACAAGCTCCCAGGGAGCTTAGTAAGAATCCAGAATAAACACCCTAACACTAAAAGTCCTTAGTCAATACAAGAGAAATCAAATTGAGTTTTCTTCTTGATTAAACTTACTGATGTTTACCATCCTGAGGCAGACAGCAATGCTTGCCTCAAAGGTCATCAATTCCATTGTTGACCCCAGTGAAAATAACTAGTTCTTTCAGTCTGAACTTGTGCCCAGAGCAGACCTGGGGCTCTGGCTGTGCACCCACTCCTACAACACCTAGAGGGAGCCCAACTCCCAGCTGCTCTGAAACACTCAGGATCACAGAGGAAGCTTGACTCCTAGGAGATTGGACAGACCCAGGATCACTGGAGCTCTGACACACTCAAGATCATAGTTGAGGTCACAACATCTCTCCCAATATCCAGCGTTACTGGGACTGCCATGGGAACCAGGGAAACAAGAATCCCCGCCCAGCCTGAGGCATAAGTTCCTTTTGGCTTGTAACTGTGCCCAGTGCATACCCAGGGCTTTGGCTCCTCCTACACTCCTGCAACACCCAGAGAAAGCTTGACTCCAGGAGCTCTGACACAACAGGACCTCAGGAGCTTGGTCACACCAGGTTTTCAGGATCCCAGAGGCAGCTTGACACACCCAAGATCTCAGGATCCCAGGATCCCAGAATGACAGGATCACAGAGACAGCAGGACTCAGAGGAGTTCTGACACAACCAGGATTACAGGAGGGACAGGCTCCAGTTAGAGATAGCAAGGGCAATTATCACTAGAGATAACCAGATGGTGAGCAAAGACCATAAGCAACAGAAACCAATGCTACTTAGCAACATCAGAACCCAGTTCTCCTACCACACCAAGCCCTGGATACCCTAACACACCTGAAAGGCAAGATTCAGATCTAAAATCCCATCCCATTAATATGATTTAAGGACATAAATAACACAGGCAAACAAGTAGAAGCCCATAAAGAGGAAACAAATTCCTTAAAGAAATACAGGAAAGCACAATTAAACAGGTAAAGGAATTGAACAAAATCATCCATGATCTAAAAACAGAAATAGAAACATTAAAGAAAACACAAAGGGAGACAACCCCGGAGCTGGAAAATCTAGGAAAGAGACCAGAAGTCATAAATGCAAATATCACCAACAAAGTACAAGGGATAGAAGAGAGAATCTCAGGCATAGAAGATACCCTAGAAGATATTGACACAATAGTCAAAGAAAATACAAAAGGCAAAAAGCTTCTAAGTCAAAACATTCAAGAAATCCAGGACACAATGAAAAGACCAAACTTAAGAATAATAGGTTTAGAAGAGAGTGAAGACTCCCAACTCAAAGGCCAGCTAATATCTTCAACAAAATTATAGGAGAAAACTTCCCTAACCTAAAGAAAGAAATGCCTATAAACATACAAAGCCTACAGAATACCAAACAGGTGGCACCAGAAAAGAAATTCCTCCCATCACATAATAATCATAACAGCAAATGCACAGAACAAAGAAAGAATATTCAAAGTCATAAGGGAAAAGGGTCAAGTAACATATAGAGGAAGAGACCCATCATAATTACACCAGACTTTTCAACAGAGACTATAAAAGTGAGAAGATCTTGGGCACATGTCATACAGACACTAAAAGAACAAAAAATGCCAGCCCAGGCAATTATATCCAATACAATGAAGGGAGAAACCAAGATATTTCATGACAAAACCAAATTTAAACAATATCTTTCCACTAGTCCAGTCCTATAGAGGATAATAGAAGGAACACAAAAAGGGAAACTACACCCAAGGAAAAGGAAGAAACTAATCTTAAAACAAACCCAAAAGAAGAGAACCACACAAGCATAATTCCATTTCTAACAACAAAAATAACAGGAAGCAACAGTCATTGGTCCTTAATATCTCTCAATATCAATAGACTCAGTTCCCCAATAAAAAGACATAGACTAGCAGGATGGATATGTAAACAGGACCCAGCATTTTGCTGCATACAGGAAACACATTTCAGTGACAAAGACAGACATTACCTCAAAGTAAAAGGCTGGAAAAAAATTTTCCAGGTAAATGGTCCTAAGAAACAAGCTAGAGTAGCAATTATAGTATTCAGTAAAATAGACTCTCAACCAAAAGTTATCAAAAAAGATGGGAAAGGACTCTACATACTCATCAAAGGAAAAATCCACCTAGAGAAACTCTCAATTCTGAACATCTATGCCCCAAATGCAAGGGCACTCACATATGTAAAAGAAACATACTGAAGCTCATGTAATAATGCTATGAGAACATTGAAGCTCACACAATAATACTAAGATACTTTAACACTCCATTCTCATCAATGGACAGATCATGGAAACAGAAACTAAACAGAGACACGGTGAAACTAACAGAAATTATGAATCAAATGGACTTAACAGATATCTATAGAACATTTCATCCTAAAACAATACCTTCCTCTCAGCACCTCGTGCTACCTCCTCCAAAATTGACCATATAATCAGACAAAAACCAGGACCCAACAGATACAAGAAGATTGAAATAATCCCATGCATCCTATCAGATAAGCACAGACTAAGACTGGTCTTCAACAGCAAAAGCAACAGGAATCCCACATACACATGGAAGCTGAACAATGCTCAATGATAACCTGGTCAGGGAAGGAATAAAGAAAGAGAGAAATTAAAGACTTTCTAGAATTTAATGAAAATGAAGGCACAACATACCCAAAGCCAATGAAAGCAGTGCTAAGAGGAAAACTTATAGCTCTGAGTGCCTGCATAAAGAAATTGGAGAGGACATACACTAACAGCTTAACAGCACGCCTGAAAGCTCTAAAACAAAAAGAAGCAAATAAAACCAAGAGGAGTAAACAGCGAGAAATAATCAAACTCAGGGCTGAAATCAACCAAGTAGAAACAAAGAGAGATATACAAAGAATCAACAAAACCAGGAGCTGGTTCTTTGAGAAAATCAGCAGGATAGATAAATCCTTAGCCAGACTAATGTGAGGGCACAGAGACAGAATTCAAATTAACAAAATTAAAAGTGAAAATGGACATAAAACAACAGAAAATGAAGAAATTAAAAAAATTATCAGATCCTATTAAAAAATCTCTACTCAGCAAAACTGGAAAATCTGGATGATCAAGATCAGATAAACCATTTGAACAGTCCCACACCCTCTAAAGAAATAGAAGTAGTCATTAAAAGCCTCACAACCAGGGGTTGGGGATTTAGCTCAGTGGTAGAGTGCTTGCCTAGGAAGCGCAAGGTCCTGGGTTCGGTCCCCAGTTCCGAAAAAAAAAAGCCTCACAACCAAAAAAAAAAAAAATCCCAAGAACCAGATGGTTTTAGTACAGAATTCTATCAGACCTTCAAAGAAGACCTAATATCAATACTTCTCAAAGTATTTCATAAAATAGAAACAGAAGGAACACTACCTAATACATTCTATGAAACCACAGTTACACTTACACCTAAACCACACAAAGACCCAACAAAGAAAGAGAACTTTGGACCAAATTCTCTCATGAATATTGACATAAAAATACTCAATGAATTTCTTGCAAACTGAATCCAAGAACACATCAGAACAATCATTCACCATGATCAAGTAGGCTTCATCCCAGGGATGCTGGGATGGTTCAATGGAAATCTATCAGCATAATCCACTATATAAGCAAACTAAAAAAACACATGATCATCTCATTATATGCTGAAAATGCCTTTGACAAAATACAACACCCCTTCATTTTAAAAATATTGGAGAAAATAGGAATTCAAGGTCCAAATCTAAATATAATAAAAGTAGTATACAGCAAGCCAATAGCCAACCTCAAACTAAATGGAGAGAAACTTGAAGCAGTCCTCCTGCCTACTCTCCCCCTATCTATTCAATATAGTACTTGAAGTTCTAGCCAGAGCAATTAGGCTACAGAAGGAGATCAAAGGGATACAAATTGAAAAGGAGGAAGTCAAGATATCACTATTTGCAGATGATATGATAGTAAATTTAAGTGACCCAAAAAATCCATGAGAGAACTCCAACAGATGATAAACAACTTCAGCAATGTGGTTGGATACAAAATTAACTAAAACAAATCAGTAGATTTCCTGTACTCAAAGGATAAATGGGCTGAGAAAGAAATTAGGGAAACAATACCCTTTATAATAGTCACAAATAATATAAAATATCTTGGTGTTATGCTAACCAAGCAAGTGAAAGATCTGTATGACAAAAACTTCAAGTCTCTGGAGAAAGAAATTGAAGAAGATCTCAGAAGATGGAAAGATCTCCCATGTTCATGGATTGGCAGGATTAATATAGTAAAAATGGCCGTCTTACCAAAAGCAATCTACAGATTCAATGCAATCCCCATTAAAATTCCAAGTCAACTCTTCACAGAGATAGAAAGAGCAATTCTCAAATTTATCTGGAATAACAAAAAAAAAAGAATATAAAAAACTATTCTCAATAACAAAAGAACTTCTGGGGGATCACCACCCCTGACTTCAAGCTGTATTACAGAGCAATAATGATTAACAAAAAAAACCACATGGAATTGGTACAGAGGCAGGCAGGTAGATCAATGAACTAGAATTGAAGACCCAGAAATGAGTCCACACACCTATGGTCACTTGATCTTTGACAAAGGAGCAGAAACCCTCCAGTGGATTAAGACAGCATTTTCAACAAATGGTGCTGGTTCAACTGGCGGTCAGCATGTAGAAGAATGCAAATCGATCCATTCTTATCTCCTTGTGCAAAGTTCAAGTCCAAGTGGATCAAGGACCTCCACATAAAACCAGATACAGTGAAACGAATAGAAGAAAAAGTGGGGAAGAGCCTCAAACACATAGGCACAGGGGAAATTTTCCTGAACAGAACACAAATGGCTTATGCTTTAAGATCAAGAATAGATGAATGGGACTTTATAGCATTGCAAAACTTCTGTATGGCAAAGGACATTGTCATTTGGAGGAAAAGGCAACCAACAGATTGGGAAAAGTTCTTTACCAACCCTACAACCAATAGAGGGGTAATATCCAAAATATACAAAGAACTCAAGAAGTTAGACTACAGAGAACCAAATAACTCTATTAAAAATGGGGTACACAGCTAAACAGAATTCTTAACTCAGGAATCTCGAATGGCTGAGAAGCAATTAAAGATATGTTTCACATTCTTAGTCATCAGGGAAATGCAAATCAAAACAACCCTGAGATTCCACCTCACACCAGTCTGAATGGCTAAGATCAGAAACTCAGGCGACAGCAGATATTGGTGAGGATGTGGAGAAAGAGGAACATTCCTCCATTGTTGGTGGGATTGCAAACTGGTGCAACCACTCTGGAAATCAGTCTGGCAGTTCCTCAGAAAATTGGAAATAGTTCTTCCTGAGGACCAGCTATACCACTCCTGGGCATATACCCAAACGATGCTCCAACATATAACAAGGACACATGCTCCACTGTGTTCACAGCAGCTTTATTTATAATAGCCAGAAGCTGGAAGGAACCCAGATGTCCCTCAACAGAGGAATGGATTCAGAAAATGTGGCACATGTACATAATTTGCTCAGCTATTAAATAAATGATTTCATGAAATGTGCTGGCAAATGCACGGAACTTGAAAATATCATCCTAGGGGGTTGGGGATTTAGCTCAGTGGTAGAGCGCTTGCCTAGCAAGCGCAAGGCCCTGGGTTCCATCCCCAGCTCCGAAAAAAAAAAAAAAAAAAAAAGAAAAAAGAAAATATCATCCTGAGTGAGGTAACCAAGTTACAGAAGAAGATACATGGTATATACTCACTGATAAGTGGGTATTAGCCAAAGCGAAGCTCAGAATATACAGGGTACAACTCACAGACCATATGAAACTCAAGAAAGAAGATCATACCAAAGTTTGGTATAGAACTACTCAGTAGGGGGAAAAGAATAATCTCTGGGAAGTAGAGGGAGAGAGGGATCTGAGGAGAGAAGAGGGAGAGGGGAAAAGGGGACAGTTCAAATATGGGAGGAGATGGAGGAGAAGTACAGAGAATCAGGAATTTGAAAGTAGGTGTGTAGCAGTGGAGGTAACCATTAGATGCCAGGGACCCAAGGACTTCCCAGGACCTAACAGGGAGGACTTTAGCTGAAATACCCAACAAAGGGGAGAGAGAGCCTGTAGAGACCATATCCAGTGGATAGGCATGTCTCTTAGTTAGGGATGGGTCCACTCACCCACCTCAAATATATTAATCCAGAATTCCTCCTGTCAAAAGGAAATACAGGGACAGATAGTGGAGCAGAAACTGAAGGAAACATCATCCAGAGACTGCTCCACCGAGGGATCCATCCCATCTGCAGACACCAAACTCAGACACTATTGCTGATGCCAAGAAGTGCTTACTGACAGAGGCCTGGTAAAGGTGTCCTCTGAGAGGCTCTGCCAGAGCCTGACCAATAAAGATGCTGATGTACAAAGCTAGACATTGGACTGAGCAAGGGTACCCCAATGGGGAAGTCAGGCAAGGACTGTAGGAGCTGAAGGGGTTTGCAACCTCATAGGAAGAATAACAATATCAACCAACCAGACCCCCCCAAAGCTGCTAGGGACTAAATCACCAACCAAAGAGTACATGGTGGGGGTACCCATGACTTCAGCTGGATATGTAGCAGAGGGTTGCCTTATCTGGAATTACAGGAGTGGAGCCCCTTGGTCCTGTGGAGGCTTGATGTCTCAGTATAGGGGAATGCTAGGCTGCTGAGGCAGGAGTGGGTTGGTGGGTAGGAAACACCCTCATAGAGGCAGAGGGAGGGAGGAAGGGATAGGGGCTTGTGGAGGGGAAACTGGGAAGGAGGATAACATTTGAAATGTAAATAAATAAAATAACCAACTAAAAAAGAAAAAAGAAAAATAACCAAATCAAGTCAAATAATTATTTCAAAGTTATAAATATGTTCAGAGACTTTGAGTGGGACACAAATAAACACCTAACCATGAGGATAGGATAAATCCCTCAGTGAACTCCGAGAACACAAATATCCTAATGAACATAAGGGCAGCTCGGGAAAGATGAACTCAAGAAAGAGAAACACGGGATAAATGCAAATGTGAATAAGGCTGGAAATAAGAAAAAACTAACCAAACTGAAAGACTCAGTGGAAGGCCTCACTGACAGTGTGGATTGTGTGAAAGCTGGAATATGGCATCGAGAATGAAGAGTGGGACCATTTAGTCAAAGAGAATGATGTTTTTAAAATGCTGTGACTAACACATGAGATCTTTGTGAACCAGGAAATTAATCAAGCTTTTGACTTGTAGGCACTGAAGAGAAGAATTCTATGCTAAAGGCACGGAAAATGTTTTCAGTGAAATCAAAGAAGAAAATGACTCAAATGTAGTGAAAGAGATGGAAATCCATGTATTAGAGACATACAAAACGCCAAATAGACAGGATCAGAAATGAAACGTCCTCTATCAGAGTGTAGTAAAACATTAACTATGCAGAACAAAAAAAAATGGATTAAAAGCTTCAAGAGAGAAACATCAAAGCACATACCAACAAGAAGGTCACACGCAGGACCATCAGAATAACTACTTACTTCTCAATGGACACCTTAAAAGCCAGAAAGGCTTGGAATGGTGCATTTGATTTCTCCACAGAGGGCACAGGTGCCAACTGAGACTAGTAAACTCAGCAACATTGTCAGTTATGATAGGAGAGTCAACTCGACAATGAGGGAGCCTACAGAACCCTGAATGCTGAGAAGGATGTAGAGGAGGCAGGTGAGTGACTCGTGATGGAATGCTTTCATGTGACCCCGTCAGCCTGAGTCTGATCCCTGAAACTCCATGGCAGCAGCATGGATTCACGAAAGTTGTTCCTTGACCTCCATATGCATGCTGTGGTGTAATGGTGATAGGAGTGCCCAGGGAGGGGGGTAACCAGACCACTGCCCACTCAGCAGGAGCAATGTGAGGCACACTCCACAGGAGGGAGTGCATGCATGGCGCTGTAGAACTAGTCAAAAGCCCGTACCTGGGGAAGTTGGAATGCTACGTGAGGATTTACTGCTCATGTTTTGCCAGACGGAATGTAGTTGATTTGTCCTTTAACATTTACATTACTACCCAAGACTGGCTCTTAGCCTTGGGCACCCCTCAGCGGCCCACAGAGCACCGCTGAAGAGGGTGGAAGGCTGTAGGAGCTGAAGGATGGGGAGGAGGGCGGGTCCTGGGGTGGGACCTCCCATCTGGGTTGTTGCGATCATGGACACACAGCATCTGTGACAGACTGCACAGAGAAGGAGGGACATAAGGATAAAGTGGGGACCAGTGGGAAAGGAGGGGGGTGATAGAGAGTGGGGGATGATGAATGTAATCACAGCACAGCATAGTATATATGAAAATGTCAAAAAACTTTAACCCAATAAAAATGCTTACAAGGCAAGAAAGGAATGCATCGAAATTCTCAGGGGATTGACCCCAGTTTCTCCACCAAAGAGGTCCAACCTGTGGACACTCAAAATTGTGTAGGGTGACCTAGCTTTGCATATGACCTCCACACATCCTCTTGTACACTTTAAATCATTTCTAGGTTGCATCCAATGCCTAATACGATAAAATATGTATTAATAAATATTATTTTTATAACGTGTTGTCTAGACCACACAATGAAAAGGGTTGTATGTGTGCAAAGTAGACACAAAAATCAAGTGTCTTGATCTACAGTTGAGACTGAAGGTTATGAAATCCATTGATACAGAGACATGACTATATGTGTAAGTATGTCTGTGAGTGTGTGTGCAGTGAAAGTTCAGCTGATCCACAATCCCATTTGGACTTTAAAATTGTCTCAAATGCTGTTCTTTTAAGTAGAACTATATGAAATTGCCATGTGTGCAGGCCAAAATGGTTAATTACCAGTCATTTCTTATTCCTGTCCATAAATAGAGCTACTGAAAACTACTGCTGCCCTTGTCTGATAACTTCTTAGAAATGGGCCATTGTATTGAAAATTATTCTCCCACTCCCACCAATGACACACACGGCACTTCTTAATTCCTCATGCATTTGCCAAACTGCCCTGCAAGCCATGAGGGAAACAGGCAACTGGCTAAGTCCATGTGCTCCTCTCTCCATTGGGATTTTCTGCAAAATTTTTCCATTGGCTCCCTTCCCCTGGCAGCTGGATACCCACAACTGTCTCCCTCACCCTCAGGATACAACAGCCATGCAGCAGAAGCAGGACTGTGTCTACAGTGGCTGCGTAGAATCACCTGAGATGGGCTTTTTAAACACTGTATGTTTAAAGTTCCTATACATTCCATTAGTTATCCAGAGATGGACATGGATCGTGAATACAGAAGGCTGTTAATAAAATAACATTACAGTTTGCAGTTTACAAGGCATCAGCTACAGTGTGGAGCGTTTAGCCTAGGAACGCCTCCCTCATCTCTACTCTAAGCTCTAAGCATCGTCACTTCCCCCTTCAGAGATGCTCTCAGCCCATCCCGGTGGCACAGCTTCTGTACCAGTAGCAACAGCTACAAAACAAGATAGCAGGATTTAGCGGCTTAACGGAAAACACATTAATTTATTATTCACTGATTTTCCTATTTCATTCATTTACATTTTAAAAGCAGGGTCTTGACTCCTGAGCGCTGGGATTACATGCATACATACATCATCATGCTGTCTTCTGTTTGTAGGATAGCAAGAGGCTGAGCTCCAGGTAGCAGTCAGGGCTGAGGTCTCAGGTTAGGAGAAGGAGCAGGTCTGCCTCAGGCTCACTCATGTGGCTGTTGGATGCTTTCAGTTTCTCGGGGACGGGTGCACTTGGAGCCTTGGTCACCTGTTGGCTCCCTGTCCACAGTTCTTTGGTGCACAGAAGCTCACCCGTGGAAGATCACTTTATTGAAGCCAGCAAAGGACAGAATGAGCTCGTGTAGAGCCTTGTCACAGAAGTGACACCCCATTATCCTTAGCTGTATCCTTTTGGTTAGAAACAAGTTACCTGACCGGCCCGCTGAGGTGGTGGATATTGATTGTCCATGAAACAGGACCCAGAATTGCCTAGGAGACGGATGTCTGGGCATGTCTGCAATGCAGTGCTGGATGAGGTTAATTGAGGTGGGAAACTCTTCCCAAATGTGGGTGGCATTCACTGCCGTCTTCTTCCTGACTACAGGTGCAATGTGACCTCAAACCCTTGCTTCCCTGGCATCCCTACCACGATAGACTGCCTGTATCCTAGAACAGAGATACAAAATAGACTCTTCTGTCCTTAAGATGCTTTTGTTGCCGTTAAATAGCAGAAGTGGGGGTGGAAGCCATGCCCTGAAACTCTGAAGCCCCGCCCCCAGTTGACCACTATGCTACATTGTCTCTCAGATAAGTTAGCCTGATTATTTTCCTCAAAGATTAGTCTGGTTCGTCTCATGTAAACTCTAGCACTCTTCAAATGTACGACCCCTTTACATTTAATCCACCAAGTCAGAAGGAGGCAGAACAAGCCAGCAGAGGACAGCACACTTACTAGTCCTACAGATTTCATCTCGAGATAACTCAATCATAAGACTAATATGACTTCTAGTGCTAAACCTTGACACCACCCCCCAGCTGTTCAACCCAAACTTCCATGTGATTCTTAGAGCATCTGACCAATCTGCATATGGGGAAAGGAAAATCTATCAAGCTCAGATGCAGAGAAGCAAAACTGCCTGGAGAGAGAATTGATATTTTCCAGGCGCCCTCCCCCTTCGCCTTTGCGTTTAACATCTGTAAACTACATCCAGAACTACAATTACTAGCCTTGACAAACATCTTTAGACTCAGCCATACATTCCTGTATAATTTGGTTTTCAGGGGATCAGGGGGACTTGTCACAGGAGCACCTCTGTGGGCAGAGGTGTATCTTCATTTACTGAAATGTTCCTAGCAACAGAAGTTGTTTTCACATTCGCCCCCAAGTCTTCGGAGTAGAGACAGACAAAACTGATGGCAAGAGATCTAGAAAATTGGTCGATGTGCTTGGTTCCCTGAGAGTGCAATCTGTACTGTACGTATATCCCATAGCGTTTACACACATCAGTCAAAGCGGTGTGTTTTTTAAAAATATAACGACAAACATGAGTTATTGTGGGTTTTTTCCTTTAAAAGCTAACATATGGAACAGCAGGTAAATGCATTCTTGTCGTGCTGCCTAGGGATCGTTCTGGCATTTCGATTGTGTTTTCCTCGCAGGATGATTTCGCTTATTATCTGTCTCCATATTATTTAGCTCTGCACGCATTCAGAACTTAGCCGGCTCAGTTCCTTCTGGGAAGTAACAATAGCAATAATAGCAGTTATTAGCATTCTTATTGATCACTCCCCATGTGCTCCGTCTCCCCTAATCATTTTATGTATGTGTGGTGTGTAATGTATGCACAGGGGCGTTGACTGAGGTACAGGCGCTTGGATCCATGCATTGTTTTTCTTAGTGATGGGGGTCAGTGCTTTTACCCACTCAAGCCCTTCCTCAACTGTGTCCTACACGTTTTCTACGCAACACATCATTTTCTTATCATAATAATGGGTAGCCACTAGAAAGTCCTAGGCTCCAGGGAAACAAGAGGCTCTCAGTACCCAAGGTGATGGCTTTAGCAGAGATACCCAGCAAAAGGGAGATAGAACCTGTAGAGACCACCCCAGAAGATAGGTATGGCCCACAGTTGAGGGATGGGGCCACCTGCGCATCTCCAAAATTTTAACCCAGAAATGTTTTTGTTCAAAGGAAAGGCAGGGACAAAAAATGGAACTGAAACTGAAGGAAAGGCCACCCAGAGACCACCCACCTAGGGATCTATTCCATCTGCGGACACCAAATCCCTTGCTGAGGCCAAGAAGCACTTGCTGACGGGAGCCTGGTACTGCTGTTCCCTGAGAGGGTTTTACCAGCCCCTGACCAACACAGATGCAGATACTCACAGCCAAACATCAGACTGGCCAGGGGACCCGATGGAAGAGCTAGGGAAAGGACCGAAGGAGCTGAAGGGGATTGCAACCTCATAGGAAGAACAATATCAGCTAACCCGACCCCAGAGCTCCCAGGGACTAAACCACCAGCCAAAGAGCATACACGGAGGGGCCCATGGCTCCAGACGCATACGTAGCAGAGGATGGCTTTGTTCAGCATCAGTGGGAGGGGACGCCCTTGGTCTTGTGGAGGCTTGATGCCCTAGCATAGGGGGATGCTAGAGCAGTGAGGTGGGAGTGGGTGAGTGGGTGGAGGAGCACCCTCCTAGAGGCAAAGGGGACAGGGAAGAGGAGGGATGGGATAAGGAGTTTGTGGAAGGGTAACTGGGAAGGGGGATATAATTTGAAATGCAAATGAATAAAATGATTAATAAAAATAATAATCCTAAACCTTTGGCTTGTTTTTTTTTTTTTTTTTCCGGAGCTGGGGACCGAACCCAGGGCCTTGCGGTTGCTAGGCAAGCGCTCTACCGCTGAGCCAAATCCCCAACCCTGGCTTGGTTTTACTGACAGGGAAATGAGAATATTTGGAACTTGTCTACAGTCGCACCAGGAGTCATTAGGAGAGCAGTTCTTGAGGGCCCACTCTTCAGCCTGTGATAGATCGACTCCACACAATGTCATTGATGAATGAGTGAACAGTGTGTGAGAATTTCGATGTTTCCCTTGCCCTCCCACCTTTCCTTGGCAAAGAACAGGGTGTAGCAAGCCCTCAGTCTTGAACAATGCTATCGAGAATGCAAACAGGCTGATTCAAAACCCCGTTACTTAGTTGTGTGACCTTGATAACTTTGTTTGCTATGAGGGAACCCGGGAGTTATGACTGTGCCTTTTTCTTGCAGTGGATAAGAGAGTTTTAGGAGGATATGCACAGTGCCACACATTATGGGTATTATGGGTAAAGATGTGTACATGGAATTTAATAGTGCAGATGAGTCCTGCTTCTGTTCTGTATTATCTCTATGAGCAAGAGTGTGTTGTTTAATCTTCTGAGACTCAGTTTTTCCATCTGTTAACTGGGCATCATATTACCCTTGACATGGAGAATATTTTAAAAGAGTTTCATAGCAGATGTTCTCAAATGCCACCTAGGAGACATTTGGCAATTCCTGGAGGTATTTTGGCTGTTAGGACTGAAGGATTCTCTCTCTCTCTCTCTCTCTCTCTCTCTCTCTCTCTCTCTCTCTCTCTCTCTCTCTCTCTCTCTGTGTGTGTGTGTGTGTGTGTGTGTGTGTGTGTGTGTTACAGCCATGGGTGTTGGATGCATCTAGTGAATAGACTAGAGAGGCCACATATTCCATAAGCATAGGACAGCCTTCGACAATAAAATATTATCTGGTCAGAAATGTCAGTACTTTCAATATTGAGGCATCCCACCGAATGGGCATTGCATACACAGGGCACAAGAAGACTAGTGATTATTTGATTATTTTTTTGTTTTCTGGAGTTTCCATTTTCGTAATTACTCTTAGAGGTCCTTCCAGATTTAGAACTCTCTGATTCAGCATGAGGTAAAACATAGATCCAGTTCCATATACAACTCCAGAAGGGTATAAATGCTGTGTCTGAGTAGGCTCTCATCAAGATGACTTGGAAGCAAGGATCTATTTTGGTGAGATAGATACCACTTTTTAAAAATTGAAGTTTTACAGAAGTCTTACTTTCAAGTGTAGTGGAAAGTGGCTGTCACTAAGCCGAGTCCCCACTTCATGTTAAAAGAACAACTCTAGGTTGTCTACTTGTGCTATAACTCCATTTCTATTCACAAGGGTGTTTGAAGATAAAACTGTTTTTTTTAATAAGGAGGGAAGTAGTAAATCATTGCTGACTTTATTTTAAAGCATTATGGCTACAAACAAACCCAAAGACTTTGATTAGAGTTTTGGGACAAATTGTGGTGGCAGGTAGGCCATAATGAAGGGGAAGAAGCAGAAAGATCAGAAGCTTGAGACCAGCCTGGGTTATACGTTTTAAAAAAATTATGGATCACATTGAAGATGGGTCTGAGAGGTGGTAAGAGGCAGAAGCCAGGGAGGACCAGAGTGAATCCATGTCTTCTGACATGACAGGATTGTTATACTCACGAACCTCAGCAACCGTGCTTGTACCAAACCTGCACAAGATTAAGCCAATCGGATACCAACATGGAGGGGCGGGACTCACTAACACTCATGCCTGATTGGCTTCTGAGAGAGGTGCAGTCAGCTTCTTTAAGGGTGTGGCATCCAGTAGAGGGGCTGTTCTTCAGTGGACGGCCCCACACCCACGAGTGTGCTGTACTTAGTGTGATTCTTATGACCTAAGTTAGGAGTACAGGGGTGAACCTCGAAAGAATAGGGGTGAGTATGATAAAAATACTTTTATGATATTCTTTAAAAATTAATACAAATATTGTATTTAAAACAAAACAAAGAAACAACTCTTTCCCAAATAAAGATATTGGGCCTGGCAAAATGGCTTAGCAGGTAAAGGTGCTTTCCAAGCAAACATGGTGGCCTGAGTTTGAGTCCCTGTGGTGGTCTGAGTAGGAATAGTCTCTGTAGGCTCACATATTTGAATGCTTAGTCATCAGGGAGCGGCACTACTTCAGAAGGATTAAGAGGTGTGGCCTTGTTGGAGAAAATGTGTATCTAGGGGTGGGTTTTGAGGTGTCTCTCTCTTCCTGCTGCCAGGGGATATAAGTGTAGGATTCTTAACTACTTTTCCAGTATCATGTCTGCTTGTATGCCACCATGCTCCCTGCCAAGATATAATAGATTAAACTTCTGAAAGTGTAAGCCAGCCCTAATTGAATGCTTTCCTTTGTAAGAGTCGCCACGTATCTTAGTTAGGGTTTCTATTTCTGTGAAGACATACAATGATCACTACAATTCTTATAAAGGAAAACTTTTAACTTGGGCTGGGTTACAGTTTGGAGGCTTAGTCCAAGATCATCATGGTGGGAAGCACCATGGTAGCACACAGTCAGATATGGTGCTGGAAAGGTAGCTGAGAGGTCTACATTTGGATTGGCAGGCAACAGGGAAAGAAAGAGACACTGGGCCTAGCTTGAGCATTTGAGACCTCAAAGTCTACCCCCAGTGACACACTTCCTCCTACAAGGCCACACCCACTCCAACAAGGTCATACCTCCTAATAGTGCCATTCCCTGTTGCCCAAACAGTCAAATCTGTGAGCCTATAGGAGCCATTTCTATTCAAACTACTATATTCGCCTCCTTCCCACTCATAGGCTTGTAGCCATAACATAGTGCAGAAATGTGTTCAGTCCTACTTCAGAAGTCCCCATAGTCTAACAGTCTCAACCCAGTTTAAATGTCCAAAGTCCAAAGTCTCTTCTGAGATTCAAGGCAATATCTTAAATGTAACCCCTAGAAAATCAAACCAAAAAATCAGATCACAGACTTCTAACATTCCATGGCACAAACTCAACACTAGAATACCAAAAGGGAGGGAAGAGAGCATGGTGAGAAAATACTGGACCAAAGCAAGACCGGAAAACCACTGAGCAAACGCCAACCTGTGCATCATGGTGTCTCTTTACAGCAATAGGACACTGACTGGGATGGTCCCCAAACCCAGGTAAAAGGCTGGATGCAGTGTCAGAGGTCATAACCTCAGTAGTACTACAGCAGGATGGGAGAAGGGAACCCTGGGAGTGTATAGGAGCGTGCAGTTTGGCATAACCGACAGGAAAGCCCCTGCCTCTACACCCTGGAAGGAGCGAACCCACTCCCAAAGTTAGCCTCTCACATTCTTGAACACACATATAGAGCATACATATAAAAATTAAAAATCAACTATAGAGAGTCAAATTGGACAGATTAGGCTCTCTCCTCTGGAGATCAGCCTTTGTATAAGTTTAAATTTTTTTCTTCTTTCACTTGCTTTTGTTAATACTTATCATTTTAAAGTCAAATAACATACTCATGAAATGTTAAGGAGCTACAATTGATCACTATGCAGTGGCCAATGCTGCTGACACAATGGGAATTAACTAGAGAATTATTTAGCTTTCATAGTTTAACACAGTTCACCAATAAAATGTCTCTTTAGCCAGAAGTCTCACCCGAGGGCTAATAATAGCAACAGTTAATCATTGTGAAGAATTCATAGAGTCTAAAGAGAGTGAGGAGAAGGAGAAGAAGGATGGGAGTGGGGGTCAGAGTCAAGGAAAACAGACATAATTGTCCCACTCAGCACACCTAAATCCACAATGCTTACATCAAGTCGTTTCTTCCCACAGTTCTTTCAGTAAGAAGTTTTAAAGAGCATCAAAGTCATCTTGTCTTTCCTATTTAACCTCACAACCCTCAAATTGTATTATCTCTTTTAAATATTTCCTCATTGAAAAAATTAGCTATGAAACATAAAAAACTATAGAAAATATATAAGACAATGGTGACACACACACAAATTCTGTATGCACATGTATTCATGTATGTAGGTGCATATGTGTGAGTGTGCATGTGGGAAACATGGTAGTAATGCCAAATGTCTACCTCAGTTACTCTCCACCTCACATTTTGAGACAGGATCTTGCTAAGTATAGAGCTCACCATATCAGCTAATCTGGCTGGTCACTGAACCCAACCATCTCCAACCCCCAGAGCTGAGAGTACAAGTGTAAACCAGACCCAACTTACTATGTAGGTTTGGAATCCAAACTCAGGTCTTCATGCTTGCACAAGCTGTACATTCCTGATTGGGCCAACTCCACAGGTTCTCCCAAACACTCTTACTCACAATAGTTAAAAAGAAAGATATTGTCTTTCCACAGCTTTAGTTATGCCTTACAATTCCATGTGTGTTTTCCAGGATGGTGTCTCTGGTCACTATTAGTATCACTTGTCAGGCCCCATCTTTCCAAGGCATTGTACATAGCAGAATCTGGGGACTAAACTCTTAAAGCATGAGTCTGTGGAGGACATTTCAGATCCAAACTATAGCAACTGGTTTCTTCCCCCTTCCAGTGACACTGTGGGGACAACTTGTCACTGACAAACAGCCCTTCTCTTCTTCTCAGTAGCCATAAATCTGCTTCCTGTTTTCTCACCAGCACACAATGGTGTGCAGATTCTATTCTACCTTACTTTCCCCACAAAGTGTTCCCCTTTCTTCTCTGAGGAGGAAATGCAAAAAGATCCTGGGGCCGGTTTTCCAGGAACTCTAGGTCCCTCTCAACCACTATGGGCTGCCACGTTCTGCTAAAAGGGTCTGCCTCTGCTGCCTATATTTGCCTAGAGAAGCAATTCATTTTTGCCTACCAAGTATAGGTCGTATGACATTTAGTACTTTTATTCATGCATATGATCAAAAGAGCACATGAACAAGAATGATGGGATTCTATTGTCTCCCTTTTTGGCCCATGCTGGAGCAAATGGCCTCAATATGCAGAATTCAAATGTTTGACTGAGGAGTTGGGGTATGACTCCTCTTAGGTAATCCTTCTATAAAAGGTGTGTGTGTGTGTGTGTGTGTGTGTGTGTGTGTGTGTGTGCGCGTGCGCGCGCACAATATGTATGTGCACATGTGTTTGTGTGCTTGCACATGTGAACATGCATGAGTATGTGTGTGCACGTGTGGGAGCATGCAGGTGCATGTGGATGACAGAAGGGGCATCAGGTGCCCTACTCTATCACTCCGTCTAGTTCCTCTGAGGCAGGATCTCTTTCTGAACTCAGAGTTCATATTTTGAGCCCTGACTGGCCGCCAGAGAGCCCCAGCAATCCTCCTGTCTCCAGTTGTAACAGAGTTATAAAGAGTTACAGACATTTGGGGATACACCTGGCTTTTACTTGGGTGCTGGGATCCCAACTCTGCTCCTCAAGTTTGTGCATCAGGAATGCTTAGTGAATGGGTCATGTCTTTATCTCTGATCTATAGGAAGGTGTTGCTGTCTACCTATCTACTTTGTGACAGGCACAGTCCTGAGGAATTTAGGAAACTGGAGTGAACAAAGCAGAGGCCTGTCCCCATGAGGCTTCTATTCTTGAAGAGAACTTTAGGAAAACAGATACTAAATAGCCATCTGTGTGACAAGAGGTGGAACTTACACTGTGGAAAAGTAGAAATTACAGCATGGTGGGGGCAGTACACTGGATGGGCACGTAGCACTCTAAAAGGAAACACAGTTAAAGCAAAGGATGGAAAGTGATAAAGGAGTTGACCAAGAAGATATGGGGGAAGGTTCAGTGGAGAGAAATAATCCAAAGGGGGTGTGAAAGAATGCATGCTGGGTATAAGGAGTTACAAGACATAACTGGGAAGGCACGAACAGGATGGAGAAGGAAGTTAGTGAGAGGGTGAGAGCTCACCATTGCACAACAGTGAGCTTTGACTCTATTTCGTAGGAAATGCAGAGCCCTGGCAGGTAGCAGAGTGGTGACATGATCTTATGCTTTGAAAGGTTTACATGGATTACTGTACTGGAAACTGACTAGAGGTTGGGAAAGAGGGAAGCCAAGAGTCTTGGTAAGAGGGTACTGCTAAGATCCAGGTCATCGCCAAGTGTCTTCCTCCATAGCTCTTCTGGCTCTCCTAGGGGACCCAGTGCTTTCTGAGTCAGCTTGGTAGGCTGACCAGCCAGAGAGCTGCAACACTCTGCATTCTACTCTCTGCCCATAGGAAGTCGGACCCTCATGCTTAGGTAATAAACACTTTAACCTACAGTGGTTTTTTTTGTTTTATTTTTTTTTTAACTTGAGTATTTCTCATATACATTTCGAGTGTTATTCCTTTCCCAGTTTCCGGGCAAACATCCCCTCCCCCCCCTTCATGGGTGTTCCCCTCCCAACCCTCCCCCATTGCCGCCCTCCCCCACAGTCTAGTTCACTGGGGTTCAGTCTTAGCAGGACCCAGGGCTTCCCCTTCCACTGGTGCTCTTACTACTACTGGTGCTCATTGCTACCTATGAGGTCAGAGTCCAGGGTCAGTCCATGTATAGTCTTTAGGTAGTGGCTTAGCCCCTGGAAGCTCTGGTTGCTTAGCATTGTTGTACATATGGGGTCTCGAGCCCCTTCAAGCTCTTCCAGTTCTTTCTCTGATTCCTTCAACGGGGGTCCTATTCTCAGTTCAGTGGTTTGCTGCTGGCATTCGCCTCTGTATTTGCTGTATTCTGGCTGTGTCTCTCCGGAGCGATCTACATCCGGCTCCTGTCGGTCTGCACTTCTTTGCTTCATCCATCTTGTCTAATTGGGTGGCTGTATATGTATGGGCCACATGTGGGGCAGGCTCTGAATGGGTGTTCCTTCAGTCTCTGTTTTAATCTTTGCCTCTCTCTTCCCTGCCAAGGGTATTCTTTTTCCTCATTTAAAGAAGGATTGAAGCATTCACATTTTGATCATCCGTCTTGAGTTTCGTTTGTTCTAGGGATCTAGGGTAATTCAAGCATTTGGGCTAATAGCCACTTATCAATGAGTGCATACCATGTATGTCTTTCTGTGATTGGGTTAGCTCACTCAGGATGATATTTTCCAGTTCCAACCATTTGCCTACGAATTTCATAAACTCGTTGTTTTTGATAGCTGAGTAATATTCCATTGTGTAGATGTACCACATTTTCTGTATCCATTCCTCTGTTGAAGGGCATCTGGCTTCTTTCCAGCTTCTGGCTATTATAAATAAGGCTGCGATGAACATAGTGGAGCACGTTTAACCTACAATGTTATCTTTTCTATTTTTCTGCTCCAAGATGACAGACACTTGCACTTCACCTATTCTTTGATCTTTAATGTGTGGTAAGGATTCGGGTCACTACAAGGTCTTAAGAGCTGGCTATCTGACAATCGGGATGTGAATGGATAATAGGAGCTACGTCATATATGAAGTAGGATTTTAAAGACCTTAACATGATTCATCTTGAAAAATCCACCACACAAAAGAAGAGAGACCTGACACTATTTACAGCAATGAGAGTTTAGAAATTAATTAATTATTCTGACTCAGCATAGGCATAAACCATTTATCTGAATGTTCCACAATATATTCCTTGAATTATTTTAATAGAAGAGGCAGGAAAGAGGAAATAATGAATTCAGCACTGCATGGAGGCTTGCCCCACTAGGTTCTCTCGTTTATCACCTTTCGGCTCCTCTACTTCTCGTAGGAAGCAGGTCAGTGACTCCCACCCGACCCCCAGATCCTTGGACAAAAGACAAGTTCTGCCTGTTGGTGACATCACCTTTTAGATGAGCAGTTGTCTGCCCGACCTTCAGAGTCAAGCTAGCATCTTGTCCTAGCCCTGATACCCAGCCCGTCCCTGCAGCAGCAATATTTAATAAAAAAAAATTACAAAGACTGGCTGGATGAATCACCATGGCGAGTGCCCAGCCAAATTGAAATCTCCTTTAACAAAAGGCCTTGAGATTCAGGAGTAAAAGCATATCTTCTTTATTTCCCTTTTTAATGGCCAGCCGTGTTCTGCATTTTCAGGGGAAATGCCTGTATCTTGTTCTTCCTGTAGAATGTTGTAAAACATCCTGAGTCTGGTCAGGGTCAAAGTTGTTTGTTAAATCAGTGTTCTGAAACTGCAAACTTTGTGTATCATAGCATGTGTGTGTGCGCATGTGTACCCACCCACACGTGTGTGTTGTGATACATGTGTATGTGTTTGTATGTGCACTAGGAAGCCAGAAGTTGATATTGTGCCTTCCTCATCTATTATCCCATTACAGATTTTTCATGTGTGTGTGTGCGAATGCTCACACATGTATGCGTGTATACAGTGTACATGTGGAGACCAGAGGACAACTTGTGCTAGTCTGTTTTCTCCTACTGCCTGGGTTCTGGAGATCAAATTCAGACTGTCAGAATCAATAGCAAGTGCCCTTAACCAACGAAGCTTCTCACTACCATCATGGCAGTGTTTGAGACAGAGCGAAGTGTAGAGCTCACTGATTTGGCTACACTGGTTGTCCATAAGCTCCAGGGATTCTCCTGTCTCTGCCTCTAGAACACTGGGATTGCAGATTTGTGCTGCAGTGCCTGGCTTTTTGTGTAGGTGCTGAAGATTGAACTCATGTCTTCATGCTTGTCCAGTGAGGACTTGATCCATTGACTCTGTTCTTTGGATATCAGAGTATCACCTTCCTTAATTTCTCTGCCCTATGTGCAAACCACCTGTATTATACTTCACTGGGTTTCTTACTTTCGTTTCTCCCAAACATTTGTTTAAGATAAAAAATATCTCAGTGCTCATAGTCTGTAAAATTGTCATCTCTGTCATGGGTAAACTGGGAGGGAAAAGGAATTGTCACTGTATGTCGACAGGTCCTGCTGCCCGCTAATGCTAACGTTGGGGGGTTTTGATGAGGGAGAGTGCTGAATTGTGTAATTAAAGGTTGTTGGGTAATGAATGACAAATGATGTTTTTCTTTTGGAATGAATGAAGTGAATTCTCAAAGGGAAATTAAAGTCTAAATGTGAAAGACTCAACCGTGTCAAATCCCTATGCGATGCAACTTATGGGAAGGAGGATTTAGTTTGGCTCAGTGTTTCAGAGCTGTTAGTCTGCACGATAACTGACTCCTCTTTCTGGGTCTGTGGTGAGGAAAAGGAATCACGAGAGAGAAAAAAACAGAGTAAAGTTCCTACTTTATTTTGGTAGTGGCTGGGGATTAGAGAGGATTCTAGAGATGATGGGCTTTTCCATTCTTCCTTTCTTATGCTGTCTGTGCCTTAGTATGGGATGGTGTCGACCCTATTCAGGGTGACTCTTCTGCTAGAAGTACAAACACAGTGTGTCTCACTGATGTTCTAGGCATTGCTTAATCCAAACTAATCGACAACCCAGATCACACACACAACACACACATCTGCATACAGGCAGGAGCATGCCAAACCTCTTGAGTTTGATATGTCATTATAGTCATGTCAGATGTCATCACTCAGCATGGTGAAGGACACTCAGAACTTTTTATACTATTTCTGGAGCAGCTTCCTACTGGCCCACATGAGTTCAAAATAAAGCATTGGGAAGGAGAGGATACTACTCCCCCACAACCCTCCCATTCTATATAATCTGTGCCTGCACATCACCTAAAACCAGCTTGCATACTGTCGCTTGCCTTGTACAAAACTAAGCGGAAAGACTCATTTCTCAGACTCTTTAACAATGGGATGGTGAAAAGCAAGAGAGCTATGGTCAGGATCTGGCACCCCAGATTTGAATCACACACTCATTTCACCAGTACAGAGATATTGAATAAAAAAGCCTTGGCCTCTCAGAAGCTCGGTGTTGGCTTAGGAAGCTAGTTAGCATGAGAATAGAATGTGGCACTTTCCATAGGACTGCTCATGGTGAAGCAGTATATTCTGTGCTCAATAACCACTCTGTGTGCTCAATAACTATTCTGTGTGGTCAATAACTACTGTCTGTGCTCAATAACTAGTTTATCTGCTCAATAACTACTCTGTGTGTTCAGTAACTACTCTATGTGCTCAATAACTACTCTATGTGCTTAATAACTACTCTATCTGCTTGATTACTCTGTGTGCTCAATAACTACTCTGTGTGCTCAATGACTACTCTGTGTGCTTGATAACTACTCTATCTGCTCGATAACTACTCTGTGTGCTCAATAACTAGTCTATGTGCTCAATAACTACTCTATGTGCTTAATAACTACTCTATCTGCTTGATTACTCTGTGTGCTCAATAACTACTCTGTGTGCTCAATGACTATTCTGTGTGCTCAATAACTACTCTATCTGCTCGATAACTACTCTATGTGCTCAATAACTACTCTGTGTGCTCAGTAACTACTCTATCTGCTCGATAACTACTCTGTGCACTCAATAACTACTCTATCTGCTTGATAACTACTCTGTGTGCTCAATAACTACTCTATCTGCTCGATAACTACTCTGTGTGCTCAATAACTACTCTATGTGCTCGATAACTACTCTGTGTGCTCGATAACTACTCTATGTACTCAATAATTAGTCTATTTGCTCAATAATTACTGATCTCATTTTCTTCATCTTTTTTCCTTCCTTCTTCCTCTTTTGCATCATTAATGTCCTCCTACTGGACTGAATTGCCCCTCTATAATCAAGTGCTCACTTGCACCTGTGGTTATAACCTTGTTTGGAAATAGGTACTTTCAAGATGTGAACACATTAAAGTGAGGCCTGGAGGGAGGGTGGTGCCTCTGTTACAACAGAGGGAAGGGATAGGGATAGGGGCACAGAGGAGGAGCATAGCAAACATTGGTTGGTGTTATTGCCCTAATAGAAGAGAGCTAACTAGAAAGAAGGAAAAAGCTAAGACCCAGAAATCAGTTCTCCTGAGACTGACTCTGCTCACTATGAGCCTTCAGAAATAAATTTCTGTTGTTTATAAACCTATCTCATGATATCTTATGACAGCACCCTGAATAGGGTAATTGACTATGGCTGCACATCATGGAATTAAATTAATGTCATCTCTGGGATTTTAACGAAGTTTTCTTCATCGCCCCATATTTGAAATACCACCATTATTAAATCATGAAACGTTAATGGTTATGACCTTAGAGCCCCTATACTCTAAACCCTTCCCGAAAGAACTGAGGTTCAAAGAGAAGTGACCTCCCCACTTAGAATGCAAAGTACAAAAATTTTAACCCAACCACCAGCAGTACCTGTAAAATACTAGATACTGCTGCTCCTAGTGGCAGAGAGTGGCATTGCAAGTCAACACAGCACATGGATTCCTGTTGTGTTTAACAGATGAAGATGACTCATTTTAAAATATAGACGATCCTCAAGGTAGATTTCTTAAGAGAAATAATAAATCACAGACTACATAACTTCTCAGAGGGAAAGCAAGGTTAATTCTTTAATATATTAGATTTAAATTTATGATTAGTATAACTTGGCTTTGGTACATTAATCACCGATGGGAACATATTTCTTTCAGCTAATTATATATACATATATATGTATATTTTGCTGGGTTAATGCAATATTATTGCACATTTACAGCTAATAATTTCTACCGGATTTTAAT
This sequence comes from Rattus rattus, assembly GCF_011064425.1. NCBI lineage: Eukaryota > Metazoa > Chordata > Mammalia > Rodentia > Muridae > Rattus > Rattus rattus. Next base: position 10,352,539 of record NC_046162.1, on the reverse strand, counting down.
GTACTGTAAAATAAACTTAAATAAACCAAAAGTAATATATACTCCAACAAAAACTTTGTACAACTCACTTTCGATACATATGCATGAAACACATTTAGAATTTTTCCCCGAAGATGTAATTACAGCTTTGAGATGTGTTTTATATACCCACATAGATTATGAACCAGCAAAAATGATAGTACAACCCAGAGCAACCATTTTTTAATATGTCTCAATGGGGAAGGTTGGCTGTTTTTCATCTTGCCCTCAATTTCCTAGCCAATGCTCATACACATTTCAGCAATACGGGGATTAGAAAACAGAGTAGTCAAACTCCCAGGCTTAGAGGTGCAGCTAATTGAGCATGGTTTCAGGTGATCTACTTTGGGGACAGACACTGTGGGGAATAGAGCAGATTTAAGGACTCACCTTCCTGCACAATCAGAAAGTATTTGGCTCTTCAGCCGCAGGCAGGGTTACCATAGCTTGCACCACATGCCTGGCAAATGTCATCGGAGACAAACACAGATCTACCTATGCGTTTCTTCCTCCCAGAAGCATCAGGAAAATGTTCTTCGCCCAAAGGGAGCAGCACCCAACACCTTTGTGTTAGACAAGCACTTTGTTGTTGTTGTTGCTGTTGTGTGTTCCCCACATACATATATAGGAAGGAGAGATGGGGGAGGGGGAGGGAGGAGAGATGCGAAGAGAGAGATCAAACATTAAAATGGCGTCTACATCTCTTTCCCTAGGTTTATGTATTAAGGAGAATGCTTTGGTCTTGCTCAAATATGGCTCACAGCTCAAATTCACTTCACTTCAGTCTCAGCCGTAGATTGACCCATCACGTCAAACTATGACCTTTTATAAAAAAAACTTTCAGCAGTATATTCATTTATTTAGTGTTTTATAGGGCAAAAACATTTATGTTTTTCCTGTGGCTCTGAAGATTGACCAGATGGCCTCATGCATGCCAGACCGACATTCTTACCATAAGCTGCAGCCCCACCCCGGTTCTAATGCTTATTTTGTTCACTGTGTTAGTAAGACAGAACCCACACACCATCTTTATGGAGGAGACAGTAGAGCCTTTTCTTGCCTTCTCTTCTCTGTCCCACTTTAGCTTGTTACTGTGAAGTGAATTTTGAAGAAATCAGTATTTGACGGAAACTAAGACCAACACCAGTTGTCTCAGGAATCGCTGTGATATATTCCCGCTGAACAAACTCTGTTTTATGAGCATCATTGCTTTAAGTATCTTGATTCATCTTTTCAGGTGAAATTGATGTTGATAGTCAATTTAGGACTTTTAATTTGAAAGCAATGGCAGATCGGGAAGCATTTTGGTGTAACACTGCTAGCATAGCATTTGGTGACAGAAAAATTCTATTCTATTAATAGAAGAATATTTCCTTGTCATGTGAATGAGAAGCGAGTAGTGTGGGGCAAGGATGGCAGTGTGGCTGGGGACAGGCTTGGCTCCTTCCTCAGTTCCATCGTTCAGAACTGTGCCATTGCTGCAGTCAGCAGGAAGGTCAAGGGGAAAGGGGAGCAGCAGAACCGCCTCATATGAAGGTGTTTCATCTATCACAACTGCAAATGCATTATAAATTTTATAATATATGGAATTCTCCATTTGAGGGAAATTCATTTAATATCTCAAAACTTAATATTATTCTCTTAATTGATGTTACAAACATGACTGGAAAAACCAAGGAAAGAAAACACAATATCTGTATGAACACATCCTTGACAAACCATGACAAACGCACTCCTGTTGATTATGATCCTCTTCTCAGTAACTGGAGTAGGGCCGGAGCTGGTGTTTAGAACCACCTCCCACTGCCCATTCTGTATTTCCTCCACTTTTAACGAGCACCTCAGCAGTTCCTTAGTCTTTTTCTGGAGATGTGACCCAACCCTTCATTCCTGAAAGGTCTGTGCCCTTTGTTATCCTTCCTGGATTAGGCTGTTGAGGTTTCCCATTGATTCTAATCACAGTACACTGTAGGACCAAGACATGAAGAGATGCCCTAAAGGATCTCCTGAACTCCAGACATCATCTTTCTTACCTCCATTGTGGAGAAGCAATCTAATTTCCTCCTGGTAATCTAGATCAATCATTCCTCCTAATACTGTTATTCCTTTCTTAGCCTGTTGGCTTAATGAAATCAGAAGCCCAAAGTGGCCAGTGGGAAGAATTCTGAGCTTCCAGTTCAGTGAAATGTTTGCTGTGTTTCCTGGTAGGAGTGCTCTCCGCTCTGAAACCAAAGCTTCTAGGCAAGTAGAACTTAGTTAAGATCATGGGAACAGCAAGCACCTTTTTCCTAGTGAGTTATTAGGCATGATCATATGTGGAGTCATTTCATTTCCCACCCCTTGATTCCCTTGATTGCTAGACCCATGGATCCTGGCTTTTGGAGAAACTGTACTGTATATTGGACAGTTTTTCAAAGCATTTATCAGCTTCTGGACAACCCTACCCCAGCCCTCCATGCTTCTGCTATTTAATTGGTGGTATAACTGTGTCTTCAATAGACCTTTATTCCTTTCTATCAGGCCAGCTGTTTCAGGCTGGTGAGGAACATGGTAAGACCAATGGATTCCCATGATCATGAGCCTGCTGTCACACTCCTTTGACTGTCACTGCTCTATTGCTGTGGAGACACTGGGGTAGCAGCTGAGAGCTGCATCCTGATCCATAGGTTGGAGGTCAGGGGAGAAATGATGTACTTGGTGTGCACTTTTTGAAATCTCCAAGGTCACTCCCAGTGATACACTTCCTCTAACAAGGCCACACCTCTTAATCCTTCTCAAACAGTGCCACTCCCTGTTGACTAAGCATTCAAATATACGAGCCTATGAAGGCCATTTTTATTCAAACTACCACATCAAACTTGCACAGCAGAAGCTGAGATGTGCAATATTTATTGTGGATGGCTTTGTGCTCTAGCTAAAATTTGGCATGTCTTATCTCCATGAAAGAGGGGAAGAGATCAAGGTTTTTGACACTAGTTTGAATGAGCATTGTTGTTGGGTTTGAAGCAAAATATCCCCTGCAGGATCATATATGACAGTTTGGGGTCTCCAGTTAGTGGCACCTTTAGGAGACTCTGGATTCCTTTCAAGGTGGAACAAAGCTGAGGAAATAGATAGCTGGAGTCCAGTCCTTCGGGGTAATTTATTCCTGCTCCTTCCTTATGAGCCAAAATAATCATCCTTCTTTGTCTTTTAAAGATTTTTAAAACAAGATTTATTTATTTTTATTTTACGTGTATGGGTGCTCTGAATGTCTGTGTACCTGGTGCCCATGAAAGCTGGAAGAGAGCATCAGATTCCCCTGAAACTGGACTTAGAGACAGTTGTGAGCTGACACATGGGTTCCGGGAACTGAATCTGGGTTCTTTGCATGAGCACCAAGTGCTCTTAATCCCTAAACCATCTCCTCAATCTCCAACTCTTGCTTTATTACAGCCATGTCCTTTGGGGCAAGGCACAAAACTAGTACTCATGGATTGTTTAACTTTATGAAAATCATCAAAGCCTGCATCTAAGATTCTTGAAAACAAGGGTGATATGCAGAGGCATCATGATTATTGCACTGGTTCACAACATCCACAAAACATATCTGTGAAGGAATACACTCTGCATGCTGGTTTGCACATCTTCAAAAGACTTGAATATCCTGGGGGGTGGGGGTGGTGAGACAATTCCTCTGAGTTCTCCGAATTCATCTAAATCCTGTTAAGGTAGAACTAAGTGTAGAACGTGGTGTGTGTGTTCAGTGAATGCAGACAGGAAGAATACATATATTTAAAGGATACTCCCATGAACTCTGTGAAATCATTGCACAATAGATATTAACTTAATAAAAAATAACTACGTGTGTTTTCTTTCCATTTGTTCATTTAAAAACCACTTTGAAAGCTCTGGGCTAGCTAGTCTTTGAGTGGTAGTAAGGAAGAGGAAAACAAGGTCCCTGCTTGTATTAAATATTTTTACTTTGTTGAAGAGGATCTGATCTGTCCCAACTTTGAGGGCACAACAAATTTACCATGGTGAATTTGGACAGATACACATCCTGTCCCAGGTAGGTGTACAGAATTCTGAAATCTTATCCCAAGTGTGCGGTTGAGAAGGCACAGCAGGGCTCCTCAGACTGAGTTAGAATACTGTGGGTGGGAACCCAGCTCCATCTGCTGATTGATGTGAGGGAAGGAGGTTTAGTGATAATAGGCCTGACTAACCAAAACTGGTCCAGAGAATAGGCTGTGCCAGCCTCTATAACTTGGAGAGCAGCTATGATACAGGTAGACAGAGGGCCTGAAAATCAAAATTCACCCATAGTAATTTCCCCCCATGGGTACTCTGCCAGACATTAGGATTCTCCATCAAACAGAGCACAGCTATAACATTCTTAGCTCTGTGATGCCAGGGTTCAGTTGTTGCTAGACCCATATACCCATTTATTCATCTATCCGCCTCTCCAACTGACACATTTGTTTATCTATCCACCTCTCCACTAATCCATCCATTCAGCCATCAATTAGTCTACCTAGTCACCCACCCACCCACCCATCCATCCATCAAACCATCTATTATTCATCCATCCATCCATCCACCCACCCACATACTTAGCCATTCAAAAAACACTTATCAAATGCCTTTAATGCTGATGGACAAGTCGTGGCTCCTTTTCTTAAGAAACCCACATTGCATAGAAGGAGACAGGCAATCAGTCAGTTACAACACAAAGTGGTGGTACCATCCTGGATGAATGGCACATGGTAATGGTAGCCTCAGTCTTAGGTATTGAGTGCTCATGTGCTCTGAAGATGCTGGCTTCCTCCAGTCATAATGGGTGGATATTTGTCTAGTCCAAGTGCATAAAATGCTCCAATTTCCACTGTCAATAACTGCTTTGTGTTTGGACTTTGATTCTGGACAATAATGCTCAAGAGGGAATCATCTAGGAGAATCTCACAAAACCTTTCCGTTATTGAAAACTTGCCTTAGTTACTGTTTTCATTGCTGTAACAACATACATGGTAGAAACAAGTGAAGAGAAGCATTGTTTTGGCCAATGACTTCGGCTGGTTCAGTCTGTGGTCTTAGACTTCCTGTTTCTGGGTCTGAGGTTAGGAAGAACATCATGGAAGAGGAGGCTGATTCATTTTATGAAAGACAGGGGACAAAGAAAAGAGCAGGTAACTGGGGAACAGATACATTCTGTGAAGAAAACCTCGGTGACTTACTTCTGTCATCTTACCCCACCTTCTAAAGTTCTCAGAACCCCCCAAAGACCAAGCATTCAACATAGGAACCCAATGGAGGGCATTTCCCATTCAAACTGTAGCGGGGTTCAAGGAAGGACTACCACACTTGGTATTTGATAGGGACGCTGTGGCTGCCATATTGCTTCCAGGAAGAGTTGAAAGCCACCTTGAGAACAGCAGATGAGAAAGAGAGGGAGATGCCGGTCCCTGAGAAGCCGTGTGATTGACCCTGAAGTGTCTTGGCTGCTGGGTTTTTGCTTTATCTCAGGCCCTTTTGAATTGCTCATTGTTACATTTGTGTCTGTTGTTTGGTGTTACACAAACTCACACTGATACAAGAGATAAGTCTGACTCGGGCCTGTTTAGCCTTGTGAATGAGGGTGGGCTAAGCGTAATCAGGAAATACAAAAATGGATGAAGCAGGGTAAGGGCACAGAATGAGGTGAAGGAATGATAATAAAAGAGATCTGGCTTTATTTGTCGGAGCACAGAGCTGGAGAGGTGGGGAGATGCCAGTCGGGAAGGATGTGTGTGTGTGCCTGGCTGGGAAACCTGGGCTGTGCCTCAAGGGAAGCTGAGGCCAGGCTGATCTCGGCTCATGGAGATCATGAGTTTGCAAAGTTGTGTGGTGTTAATGCATTTGTTTTCATTAGAGGTTTTATTGGTACATGTTAAGTATATATGTGTGCATATAATAAACCTCAACTTTGTTCATTCTTATGTTACTTTTTCTTTCCCCCCTATACCTTCTCATTTTCCCTTTGATATCCTTAGAAGGATTTTGGAGTTATTTGGGACTGGTGATGCTTTTGTGTTTTGTTTTGAGACAGAGGCTCATGTATCCTAGAGTATCCCTGAACATCCTATATAACCTTGCCTAACCTTGAATTCCTGATCATCCTTTACTTTACTTCCTGAGTGCTGGGATTGCAGATGTGCACTGCCTAGCCTGGTTTCCCGGCAGACCTTCGATGGAGCTCATGGTCATCCAGCCCACCTATCCTCCATGCCATTATTCCACAGTTGGAGTCTAGCTCCAACTTTACTGTTTGCACTTCTCTGTCACATCATTTTGGTTTCCCTATCTCTTACTATCTCAGCATCACTGCCACCATTATCCTCCTCCCTCCTCCATTTCTGTCTTCTCATAATCCTCATCAACATCACTGCTATCACCAGCACCATCCTGCTTCCCACACTGCCCCGTCACCATCATGATCATCACTACCACTGTCTGTCTCTCCATCCTCTTTCTCCTCGCCGATATCATCACTATCACCAGCACCACTACAGCCCTGCTCTCCCTCCTCCTCCTATCCCTCCTCCTCCTCTTCGTCATCACCATCCTCCTCTCCTCCTTATTTTGTCACAGCACCATCATCACCAGTTCCTCTATCCTCCCCCAACCTCTCTCCTCCCCAGCAGCAGCAGCAGCAGCAGTTGTGGCATCGCCACCATGACGACTATTACATGTCCTTACCATGTGCCATGTGTTGCTTTAAATAACTATCAACTGATTCTTGCCTGAGAGATGTAGGAGTAAAACCTACAGCTGAGAGTGGCGGAGAAGGGGAACAGTACAAAGACTCAAGCTTTATGACGACCTCTAGGACCAGCCAGAAGAAGAGTAACAAACAGTTGCAAAACCTTAATATTCCCAAACTATATTTTTATGGCCCACAAATCTCACAGACATTAGATACGCTATCTCTTTTTACAAATGTGAAAGCTCAGATACAGGGAGTTTAGCGACTTGTTCAAGTACAGGGTTGGGTAGCGATGGAGCTGGCTTTGAACTGAGAGAACTGGCTCTGGGTTTGTCCTCTCAGGCTTTACACTTTGATCTGCCAGACACAGGACACAGGGCTATTTCCCCACACCAGCCTTTCAGCTTCTTTTCCAACTGAACTTCTACAGTGCATGTGTGCCTCTGTGTGTGTGTGTGTGTGTGTGTGTGTGTGTGTGTGTGTGTGTGTGTGTGTGCATGAAGATGTTCATACTCGTGCTTATATGGGGGTCAGAGATCAATGTTAGCTGTCATGTCATTTCTAGGCTGTCTTGCCAATGAACTTCATGGATCTGCCCATCCCCACTCCCACTCCATTGGGGTCACAGGTGAGTGCCACCATAGGCACCATAGGTCCTGGGGATCCATGCATGGCAGGCATTCACTGCCTTGACTTAAGCCATCTCTCCAGCCCTTCCGACAATGTTAATCAGAGCAAGTGACCAGCTCACAGAGAAAGGAGATTAAAGAAGAAAGGATAAAGGATAATCTTTAGAATCCAAGATAACACTTTTACCTGGGTTTATGGAATTGAACACTCACAAAACACTCTCAAAGATCCATTCTGAAAAAAAAAAGTTTAACCAGGTATCTGGATATCTGGCAACATAATTGAATCCATGTAGGATCAAAAATATGGAGTAAGAAAGTATTTAAAATAAAAAAATTAAATCCTATTATTCTTTTTAGCCTTCAAATTAATTCTCCAAAAGATATTTGCTATTTATAGAACATCACTTTTCCTTCAATTTTTTTTACTATAAATATTCAAGTGTTGTGCAGTGGGCGTGGCCAGCTCACCTGTTTCAGTGAGTGTGGATCAGGGTTTCCCTGGTAGTTAAAGAGTTAAAGAAGAGATCTTACGTATGGCAGCCAGGATCAGCCCGCGAAGGAAGAACTCTGCTCATTTGTTTATTTGTTTTAGTGTCTGGCTAAAGCAAAACTTTATTCTTGCTCAAGAGGCAGGAAATGCACTTGGTTTTTATTCTAATGCTGGCAGTGGCAGTTTCTTTTAAAAATATTTTGTTTATTTTAAAATTCATGTTTGCTGATGTTTTGGTTGCATGTATATTTGTGCCCAGCTAGCAAGCTAGAGGACAGAAGAGGGCACCAGAGATCCTGGAAGTAGAGTTACTGAGGGTTGTGAACCACTATGTGGGTGCTGGGAACTCAGTTCTCTTAAATACAGAGCCATCTCTCTAGCAACAGAGACCCTATGAACTAGAAAGTTGATAATCTTTGCTACCTGATTTTCTACAGAAAATATCTCCCAGCATTCCTTTAGGACTGGGCAAAAATCTCCCAGCATTCCTTTAGGACTGGGCAAGTATCTCCCAGCATCCTTTTAGGACCGGGTTATTATTTGTTTATTTGTTTTTGCTTGCTTGCTTATTTATTTATTTTTTGATTAAATGAATTTATTTCATCACCACATTTTTCCTTCTAAATCTTTGTAGTATTTTTCTTTCAACACTTCTCTAAAGGTAATGTTGCAAATTATCAAGGCTTGCTTTAATAGTGAATTTCATTTCACTACTTGCCAATTTTCCGAAGGTAAAATATATTTTAAAGAAAATAAAGAATAATTTTCCCCCTCTGGTTGATCTAAATTTAATTTTGGTCACAACATTAATGCAAAGCTAATGAAAGTTAGAACTAAGAGAATTTAAAAAGAAAAAGAATAAAGAAACATGGTTCTTAATCTTTGTAGTTCTACATTTCCCTAGCAAGACTCATTTAATTTTAGGTTAGAAACCAGAGAAACTGTAACTTCCTCTCATATGGTATTCAAAACAACAAAACATTAGCATTTTCAAATCAGAACTAGGCCAGAGGCTGACTGGCTGCTAGAAAATTCCACCTCTAAGCTCAGAGGTGCAGGGAAGGGCTTGGGCTTTTTCCCATTCTTGCATTGGCTGGGACATTAGTCTCTGAAGGTGAGGAGACATGATTTTTGTGGCCACTATCCTTTAAAAAATAAGATATCTTTTCTTCATTATCCTTTCACAATTTCATACATGCAAAAAGAATACTTTGATCATATCCATCGTTCCTTTCTCCCAGACACAACACCTCTCCTTTTCCTTTTATGTCCTCTCCTAAAAACAACAACCAAAAAAACCCCAAAAAACAAAAACAGAACAAAACAAACAAAATGAAGTATCCAAACAAACAAACAACCCCAAACCTCTGTAGAATGTGGCTAATCTCGTTGGTTTGATCCTGTGCAGTTATCCTAGGTTACCCTAGCTGCTGTGAATTCATGAGGGCAAAGGCCATGTCTTGTCCATCAGACAGCATCTCAAGGCACTTGTCCCTCCTCCCGACTCCTGCTCTTAATTCCTTCTGCTCCCTCTTCTGCAATGTCCCTGAGTCTTGGTAGGGGGTGATATAGCCATCCCATTTAGGGCTAAGAACTCAAAAGTCACCAGTTATCAGTGATGGCATTAACTCTAGAGTTCTTTGTGCTTAAAGGTAAAGTCTTGAGTCTATCCATCCTGGAAAGGATTTTCTGTGTTTTTAGTTAGTGAGTATAAAATACGGTAGAGCCCAAGGAAGGCTATGGGTATAGAAGAACTGGCTTTGAGCAATCTAGCCATCTTGTAGCATCAAGGCCAGATGTTCTCACCTGTATTAGCTCAGCTTTGAAGACTTAACGTAGCCATTGCTAAGATGGATTGCTAGGGTTTCCGTGCTCAGTACTGAGATGGATAATTGAGTACATTCACAGGCTTGGGTGTTTGGCCTTCAGTGCAGCCTATGAGTAGCTAGAACACAAATTATAATCTTAGCTTTCAAATGGGGAAAGAGAGGGTAGTAGGCCCAGTAGATGTCTCCTTCAAGCATCAATTCAACCCCTCTTTAACCTGCAGGACTGAGAAGCTAACAGCATCCAAATTTCCCAGACTTCCTTGCAGCTGCTGTTCTGACTCCGGTCTGTAACAGCCAATCACATGGAAAGTAAGTTTGATGTAGAGTTATAGAGGAAGAAATACCTCTACTGTACCAAGAAACTTCAGCTGATGAGAAGAGAGAATGGTTTCTATGTCTATCCTGTGGCTTAGAGATGTGTTCCTGAGGGAAGAATCAGCATGTGGCTTTCTGATTGTCCATCATCCTTTCTCTGTGACCATCCAGGGCTCCCCTGCAAACTGTCTCCAGAGGGAAGCCATGACCCTGTTCTTCCAGCCCTCAGAACTGCCTCGTTTCAATTGGATTCTTTGTGTGAAGGTTTTTACTTTTTGCCTAAAATAGAGATTTTTTTTTCAGCTTAAGCTCAGATGACACGAGATGTTAAGAAGTTATATTGTTTGTCCCAACGAGAGTTAGGAGTTTACTATTCCTGGTGTATTTTATTTTCAAGCCCCTGCAAATAGTGATTCCACGGCTCCAGGCTTCTCCACTCTAACTTGTCTCTGCTAAGCCTCTGCTTCTCATCTTTCAAAACTGGGGAAGTTCTTTACTCATCAAGGCGTGTGGTGAGGATGGAACCACATCAGGGATGCTTCACTACCGAGGTCCAAGGGGTGAATTGCAAGTGGCAATCATTACCAATATAAACCAGCTGTAAAAGTGCATGCACACACCAGCAAGTATGTGGGGTTTACAAGGAGAAACCCAAGACCCCCAAGGCCATCCAGTGTCCTACAATGCGGTCAGTTGTATGCATGCCTAGGGTGACAGTGGTACCAGTTCTGCCCTCATGGTCACTCTGGGATCTAAGACAATGAAGCATGCCTCTCTTACATGCAATCTGAAGAGAGAAGTTCTGAGGAGACTCTAGAGGAGGGTTACTCATCTTCATATGTCAACATAGCTTAGCCACTCTGAGCTGGTTAGATGGAGTGAATAGACAGAAAGAAGGAAGTCTGGACATAAGAACTCTTCATATTCCTTTGCCCCCTTTACCTTCTTGGGCCTCATTCTTCTCACAGAGTTTGTGTACCCCACAGGAACATGAGCCTGAGTCTGTCATTTTCTCTTTTCCTTGCTGGATACCAAAAATGAAGTGTATCAGTCATTTACCGTCGTATAATAAATAATCCTCTATTGCCAGGGATCCAAACAGTCCTTATGCACTGTTTCCTTAGTGGCATTCGTGTGTGCTCTGTGGATGTGTACATGTGGGATCCATGCTTGTTGGGGGCAAATCTGGACACCGAGCATCTTCCTTATCACGTAAGGTCTTATACTGAATGTGGAGCTCACAGATTAGCTTGCTCAGTATTGGGAATATAGACACGTGCCACTACACTCAGATGTTAAAGCAGGTGATAGGGAGCCAAACTCAGGCTCCCCTGTTTGTTCAGCGAGCACGTTACTGACTGGGCTTCCTCCTCACCACGGCATGCATTTTCTTTGTCCAGGAACTTGGGAGTGACACAGCTGTTCCCATCCCTTATGAGGACTCAGTCAGGAGCACTCGGCTGCCTTCTGAAGTGGTAGCTTAGAGGATAGTGCTGACTGGTATTGGAGGTCTCAGTTACCTGCCATATAAACGTCTACTCCTATGCGTCTCCCTCCCATATAAACGTCTACTCCTATGCGTCTACTGGGGCGCCCTCCACACATTTCCTGAGAGTGTGATCTGTAGGTACAGAAAAGAGGCTACAGTGATTCTCTATGACTTTGGCTCATGCCATATGTTGTCATTGTCCCAATAGTCTACTGGTCCCATGGGTCACTCCTGTCTGTTGCCTATGAAAGATTGTCACTACCAGGAGGTAGAGATCCCTGCAGCAGACTGTTGGGAGCCCGATCACCACTGCGACCTACTTATTTTTGTTTTACTTCCTGTGATTTCACAGGCTTCTTACCACATCAGCCTTCCTCTGTCCCGATACGATGAGCTTGTCCCAAGCTCAAGGTCCCTGCTTGCTTTCATCTACCTTAATGCCCTTCCTTCATGTAGGACGTTGCTTCCTCAGCATCCTCAGGGATTAACTCAAGGGTCTTCTAATGGTTGCCTAACCTGTACCAAATATTGCTTTTCTCTGAAGCAACTCAGGGTGATCATTAACACTTCATTATATCCCTTCTGCCTCCCTTAGACATTGCCCTGATTATGTATTGGTTTAATTGGCCTATGTCCTCTTAGACTCCCAACTTCCCCAAAGTATCCTTCCCTCAGACTTCTGTATATGCTTTTCTTATAGTGGACTTGAACCAGAATCTGACTGTCAGTTGGCAGAGAGCTCCCTGCTAGCCCCTGAGTCTGCAAGGCCAGCCTTATCTATTTTGAGAAGTGGGTAGGCAGTTCAAGTGGCAGGCTGGGAGGCTGCCTTGCTTCAGGGCTTGCCTGGAACTGTAGCCTCAGCTTCCTATTTGCCCAGAGCCTTTTGGATTCTGATAATGATTATTTGAAAGGACACTTTTAACTGCAAGACCTGACAAGGGCTTTGTGGCAGGGGACCCATTAACACTGTTCTAAATAGGAGTCCCTGGATGAGGGAAGCCCCAGGGACCACTCTGAAGGCTTTAGCAGAGGACCTGGCCTTCTGGGGTCTCTGTGGCTTCCCTGACAAGGAAATGGACTGCAGACAAGACTGCTCACTTAGCATTGTAGTCTTTGCTTTCGGAGCTGCCTGTGAGGGGACAGAGCAACCTCTGCCTGCAAGGCTCCTTCTGCTTTTTCTTCATCTTCTTTCCCTCCCCTTTTCTCCTTTCCTCCTTCTCTTCCCCTCCCCTGTTTCCTTCTACCCCTCTCTTTCTTTTTTCTTTTTTTCCTATCTAGAGAAACTGTGAAAGTTTTGTGAATTTTCTAGCCTACTAGTTATCACCTAGGCTTCTGGATCTGCCTACCACATCCTTTTCTTCTGTATTCCTGTTTCTAAAATATGAAAAATCGAGTTGACCTATTTTCACTTCCTAAGCACAGGCAATGGAGCTATGGGCTAGAGGTAGAAGAGAAACAGGCAGCAGTGTCCAGCTGCAGACAATGGTGGTACCTCAAGGGTTACCTGGCCAGGCTGGTGGTGGATTTGCGCATAGTTGGGTTTTCAAAGCTGGCTCTCTAGGCACACCTGAAACTTTTGAGCTGAGACATGCTCCAACAGCTCTTCTGACACTGACTGAGCAGGAAGTGTGACTTCTACACTCCCAGTGGTACTCTGGGCCTAGTATTTGGTTACCAGCTATTGTGCTGGGTCATGCAGTCACATTAGTAACCACCATGAGAGCTTGGTAAGGCAGGCATACTGCACGTGTGTTCCTGTCTGATCCTCCCAGATGTTTGTGAGATGCTAGTGATTCCTGATCATTTTTCAGATGAGGGAACTGAGGTTTAGAGAAGTTAAACAGTTCAGGAAGTCTGAAGATCTTTATGTCAGACTGCTCCTCAGACTTAATCCTTACCACAATTCTGTGAGGTGAGAATCCTTATGTTATGCCTGAAAGCGGGATAGGAGGCAGAGAACGCATTGCCTCGAGCAGGGAATGGCTCTTCAGGAATCCCTTGTGTGGTCATGCCAATGTTGGAGTGCGAATGGAGAAGAGAGAAGGCAAAAGGGAGGATGTGACTCCTTCTAGGTAAAGGAGAAAGTTTGTTATAGATCCAAGGAAGAGCATAGCCGGGTGGGGGAATCTGGAAGAGTCCAAAGTGAACATGACCAGACTGAGCTGGTCCATGTGAGGAGAGGAGGGAGGGGAGAGAAGAGAGGAGACACCTATCCAGAGGGTCAACCTGCACCAAGACACTAGCCCAGAGGGTAAAGTGTAGACCCAAAAGGTCAAGTGTCTAAAATGGCTGGATTACATAGGGAAGGGCTGCAAGGGGAAGGGCAGTTCAGCCCTGTTGGCGCCTGCACCGACATGGTACCGAGAATCGGGCGAAAGCCTGTGGGATGAAAGAAACACACACACACAGGTTATTCGTGTCAAGCCAGAAGAGGAAGAGCCTCTGGTTTCTTTATTGACCAAACTATATATCCCAAGTACACCACTTAGCAGGTATCTGAGAAGCACAGTGGGGAACCCTGGCTGAGACTTCAGTAACAAAGGACTGACTATGTGGCCTGAATAAATTAGGGAAATAACCAGGAAGGCCAGCCTAATTCTTTGACTCAGGTGAGAAGTACCTAGCCAGACTGCTCCTAGTTAGGAACAAAAGGCTTAGGCAGGGCTCAGCAGGGGTCAAACCTTGCTGGAGACCCAGAAGGGTCTTGGTCGGGCTGGAAACATTCCGTGAATGCAAACTTCTTGTGCAATAAATTACAGGGAGAGGCTTTTGATCCTACAATCTAAGACTAAGGCCAAACAGTGACAAGGCAACCAGGCCCAAATCCAATACAGCTCCCACACAGCCCCTGGGCTGGAGAAGCTTAGGGTAAAGGCGAGATATGCCAGCCAGGAGGGCCTGTAACAGGGAGAGATTGAAGGATGCTAGGTCCAGGTCCAATCTGATGGGCACCTTGGCCATTTGTTTTGGGTTTCAAACCTAACAGAAGGTAAACTTCTGAGTTTACTGATTTCATGTGAGCATGGTGGTGCATGTGTAATCCCAGCACTCAGCAGGCTGAGATAGGAGATTGTACAGCAAAAATCTCATCCCACAAGTAAACAAACAAACAAGCCAAACACATGAAACAGAGACAACGGTTGACAGGAAACCCATTCATCAGCCCACAGTGATCTGTGTGTCCTATAGCCTCCTCTCTCTTCTCCAGCCACACTTCAAAGATACAGAAGTCCTATATCTTTGGCTTGTCCTATCTTGAGTGTGGGCTGGCCTTGTGATGTAGAAAAAGCTACAGTGCTAGTCTGGAGCCAGGGTTCTGTAGCCCTCACACTCTAGGAACCTTATGGAGAGCCTGAGCTGATCAGCTAAGACATCAGAGACACATGGCTCACCCAGCCACACGTCTCCTGACCTAGCAACCAGATGATTCTTCAAAACTGCTATGTGACTCTAATTGTCCTACCCTGGGGACACAGGAGAGCACTGGCTGCTCCTCCAGAGGATCCGGGTTTGGTTCCCAGAACCTATGTGATAGCACCCAACTGTCTAATTTTATTCCAGTATGTCTGATGCCCTCTTCTGGTATCTTTGGGCACTGTGTGCTCTAACAGATATATGGAAGGAAAACAATCAAACGTATTTGTTTTTAAGATAGAGATACTATAAAGAGACACTTGTAATCTTCCTTTGAGCCATCTGACTATTGGAACGATGGACCCCAAGAACTTGGAATTTGCTTAGGAACCTCGTGTTGGGAAAAGATGGTTAACCGGAAGCCTGGCCAGCCAGCTTGTCTCCCAGGAAGGGATTTCACCACACAGTTCTGACCATTTGTCAGTCTCCATGTTGGAAAGACTGAAGTTGGGTAGTGAGGATAAGAAGGACCATACATGAAGCAGGACTCATTAGCTATGGCTAACTCTGGTCCTCTACTTTAAACTAAACTTCATAACAGAGTTTGAAAGATGGACTCAGTGAGAGGGGAGTCATGAGACCTGTTTGTTCTTGTTCTCAATGTGGCTGCATTGAGTTAATCTCCCCTCTCTGCCGTTCACTATTAATTTGTTTCTGTAGTTGGTATTTTGAGGGTAGGTGGATGAACACAGCTTGACAGATAGAACCCTAGTTTGGATCCCAACAGCCCCTCGAAACATTCAATTCCCTGGGAATAGATGCAGGAGCAACCTCTGGTCAAGACCCAGCCTTCGTAGCCGAGTGCAGCCCAGAATGCTGTGTTTTCGGGTGAAACTGCTGTCCTCAGACTCTGTCCTAGTCTAGCAATGCCACTTGTTAGGATGGGACAGTGAAGAAATGGGCCTTCAGGAGCCTTCTCCATGATTCTGATTCATGCTAAAGTTCAAGAACCACTAAACCCAATAATTGATGTTATTTAAAGCAGTAAATTAGGAGATGGCTCATTACGCCATGGACGGGAACTGACACAGGTGTGGAAAATTAACTCAACAGCGCCCTTGAGATGTTTAAAGTTCATTAGAAGACAAGGCATGCTCTTTGACTTGAAAGGCTTCAACTTAAAACTCTAGGCAATAAAAACTACCATCAGATCACATGATACTAATGGCGATGCATTCTTAAATAGGTGTTTACTGTGGTTGTAGCTATGCGTGGTGTGCATTGGTTATATAACTTAAATCTTAAAGGTACTACTGTTCAAACCGGGTGCTGTTTTTATGTCCACTTCTTAGATAAAGAAACTGGTGCTCAAGCTCCAGCATCCACATTGTTTAAAGTGGTATGGTGACAGATCTCTGAACTCCACGGCCAGTCGGCATAGCCTCCTTGACCAGCTGGGTTGGTCATGTCAAGTGCTCATGGGTTGAATGCATTAGATTCAAAATGGCAGAGGAACTATTTTGCTATTGTTTTAATTTCTCACTGAATTTTTGTTTAGGTGTTTTATTAGATGTTTGGATAAGGACTTCCTCCGAGGCATGAAAGCAGCTAGATGTTGATCCAGGTGTCCACCAGACCCAGAAACCAAAGCTATTGCATTGCACAGGATCCCAACCACAAGTATGATGTAAAACTGTGTTCTGGACATCAGGAGCAGCAGTGTTTCAAGCCCAAGAGCTGGGAGAAGTTTGGTGGGAGAGGGAGTCCCATGGCACAGGTGTAAAGCTATCTTGGGCGTCCATCTTCACCTTCTACCTTGTTTGAGATAGATTCTCTTCCCTTCCGCAGATGCCATGATAACTGACCTGTGACTTTTGGGGATTCTCTGGTCTCTACCTTCCATTCCACTGTGGGAGTGCGAGGATTACAGACATAAATGTCACCATTTTTAGATTTTAGATAGTTTGGGGGATCTGAACTCTCGTCCTTAAGTTTGGATGGCAGCACTTTAACCTATTGAACCATCTCCTCAGCTCCTACCTCATTTTTGAGACAGGGTCTCTCACTGGCTTGAAGCTGGTCAAGTAGGCTATGCCGACTGACCGTAGAGCTTCAGAGATCTATCACCATACCACTCTCCCTGCCTTTAAGCAATGTGGATGCTAGAGCTTGAACACCAGTTTTCATGCACAAAAGGCAGGCACTTTCTAGCTGAACCATCTTTCTAGCCTAAAGAAAGGATGGACAGAGGCCAGTGGGCAAACAGCAGCTCTTCTTTAATGAGAGGCATTTCAGGAGAAGATGGTGAACGGATTGTACATTCAGAGCATTGCAAAGATTCAGCATTAATAATCTTGTCAGGAGAAAGGTGAGGAAAGGTTATTTGAAATATTAAATGATTAAACCCAGCAAAGGTCTCCTGAATTCGGGGTAATACAGTTTGCACTGACTCTCTCCACCGTGTGACTGTAAATGGGTTGAACGCATTAGACTCAAAAGGGCAGATGAACTATTTTGCTGTTGTCTTAATTTCTCACCAAGTTTTTATTTAGATGTTATTTCTTGAAGCTACTGAGAAGGCACAATCTTTTTCTTGTGGTCTTCTCTTTTCAAACCAGCAACAAGGGAAGAAATATGTCTGAGTATCTCCATTGCATGCCCAGCCTCTGACCTGTCAGCTTCTGTCTGCCTCTGAGGAATTTAACAGTCTAGCTAGATCAAGACCTACCTGGCCTGAATTCTAAAGACCATTGGTGATCAGGGAAGAAAAGATTCAGTGTAGGCTGGAGACAACAGGAGGCCCTTGGGGGTAAATCTACAGCAACGCGGGAGGAAAACATTTCAGTTTCTAACTCACAGTGCATTGGGGCACTTTAGTGACAACTAGAACATGTCTTCATCCAATTTAGGAGACTGAGAGAAGAACCATTGCCTAAACATTTCTGAAATGGCCCACACAGCTCACCTTTTGAATCATTTCTGCCTGAAACACTTTCTTAATAAGGATTTTGAAGCTCTGCTCCTTTCAGAGGAAATGGGTGCTAGGATCGACTACTAATGTCTGCCAACAGAAATGGTAGAAGGGAGGGTGAACAAGCTTTGTATATAACTTCCCTCTTCCACATTTTTTCCTCTGCAAATTATCAAACAATCTGTTTTCACAGACCCAGTTACTAAAATCTCTAAGTGCTTTGATCCCTAAGACAGAATCATATTGAAGGAGAAAGCGTATGAAACACTTGAAAGGAGAATTTTCTGGACCCTTTCTGTTCCTGGAATTCTAATCTATTGCCTTATACTTCATATGGAAGCTTGTGCATTGATTTCTCTATGGCCTAAAAGATGACAGTGTGATACAGCAAAATGTTGAATCTATTTTTTTTTTACTTATTTTCTCATGATTTTTGTTTTATTGCTTACATATGATTACACAGTGGAATTTTACATTAAAAATTACTTTGTTATATCAACACAGATACAGTATTAATGAGACAAATGGGGAATTCAATTGCTTAAGGGTGTTGTTACTCTGAAGGGTAATTAGTTCTAAAGGAGGCTGGAGGGAAAGGAGCAGTAAGGAAGAGGAAAGAGGAAGTGAGAGAGAACGAATAGAAAAGCCCGGGTGCAGCTCAGGGAAACTTCAGAAGCAGCTACAGCCACAGCCACAGCACACGGAAGCAGCCACAGACACCAGCATGTGAGGAACATTTAAATTAACTGTTCAGAATACTGAATTCTTAATGAGTCTATAGAAACATCCAACTATATTGGCCTGTTTGGCTGAAAGTCTATTTTAGCTAAAAAGGTAGTGGTCATTGAGGGATGTGATTTGTTACCATAGTGATAGGGGGTTCTAACGTGCTTGATTTTAACTTTTAGGTTTCAGGGAATGGAGACTGGGGGACAGGTGGATCACACGGTATTTTTTTCCTTTCTTTAGAATTTTTTAAATGTTTAATTATGCATATGTATATCCATCTGTGCACGGGTATATGCACGTGAGTGCAGTGCCTGCAGAGGCCAGAAGGGGGCATTTGAGCCCTTGGAGCTGGGGTTTCAGGCAGTTGCAAGCTTTCTGACATGGGTTCTGGAATCCTTTTTAAGAGCAGCAAGTGCTCTTGAATGCTGATCCATCTCCCCAGCCCTGGTTTTTGTTTGTTTGTTTGTTTTTGTTTTTTGTTTTGTTTGTTTGTTTTTGTTTGTTTTCCCCTTGACAATGCCAGGAAGAATAGCAATGGAGGTGATCAGGGCTTCCACACTACACAGCTCAGGGAGGCCCAGTACAGTTTGAGAGATTTGAGGACAAAGTCTCACTATGTAGTCCAGGCCACTCTTGACTTCAAGATTATCTTTTACGATACAGTCATTTGTAACAATGCATGATACACTTAGCATTTTCCTTTCCATGGAGGCTCTTCCAGACTAAGCTAAGCATCAGAGGCAAGTTATATCCCCAAAGGTCACACCCAGGGTAGATAGTATCCCTAAACCCCAGTTGACTTTTTCCACATTCCAATACCTACTGAGCCATGAGTGTGGCTGAGACATACAGGTGGTAGGAGGCATAGGAGGCATAGGTGGCTCTCACCAACCCCTCCCTCCAACAGGCCTGACCATGAGGGTCTCTTGCAGGCAACTGTAGCTGCCCATAAAGGTCAGAAGTTTACACAAATGCTATCATTGATTTCTATGGCTATGTGTGTTCATCAGATCATGGGCATGGACCTGTCCCAAGGTTTGTTGGGTACAAGCCAGTGTTATACGTTCAATTGGAAGGCATCAAACAAAAGAACAAAACCCCCTTGTCCTAGCCAAACAGGCAGGCCTACAGGAAGAAAAACATTCTTTTTCCACCTTCCAAACTCTTTGTGTGTAAGGGTGTGAATGTGGCCACACACGTTCCATGGTACATGTGGAGTCAGAAACTAACCTCGAGTGTCCTTACAATCCTGCTGGAATAGTACACGGTGTGTCTAGTACCACGTCCAACCTTAAAGACAGAGATGAACTCTGAGTCCAGCACAGTGAGGAGGGAAGGTGACAGTTATAAAGCACCATGTATACAGTGACCATTAAAGTCCATGGCAGTTAGATGGTGCAAACAGAGGCTATCAGTCTAGATGAGGTTAGAGGCCACAAGAAGCAGGACTTCCTGAAGGAGGGAAGGTTTAAGCTGAGCCATGAAAGACTGGTGATATTTTATTCAGAAAACAAGATCTGAGGAAGTTGTCTCAGGCAGACAGCCAGCATGGCTGAAGGGTGTGAAAAGCTGTGGAGTGCAGTGGGACCTGGAAGTGCCATTGGTGTCACCAAACAGGGGAAGTAGGTCAGTGTGGCTGGCACGCAGACTGGGGAACTCGAAGGGCACTCTGGTGTGCTCGGAGAGTCGTGGGACTTTATCCCATGGGCAGTGAGAAGTGAGGGGTTTCAAGCATGGGTAACACTATTCCTTTGAGCTAGTCTACCCTGGTCAGTGCTGTAAAAGATATGCATGAGTTACAGAGTCCCTTCCTCTTTTATGCAAAGAGATGGGGAGAAAGAAGAAAAGTTGGGAAGAACTCCTTAAAGCATTGGTCTCACAGAGCACTGAAAGCTAAATCCTGGTGCTACAGTGGAAGTTTAGATGCTTTCTAGAAAGTCTGTGACTATAACAGTCAGATAGTGATTTAGTCAATGTCAAACATTGATGAAGGGTCTACCTTCTCCTCCCCAGCGTTTCCCTCCTCTTCCCTCTCTTTCCATCTTACCCTTCTCTTCCCTCCCTCCTTCTTCCTCTTTCCCTCCATTCCTCCATTCTTTCCTCCCCACCTTTTTTTTTTTTACTAAGATCTCATTAAGTTACCTAGGCTGACTTTGAACTCACAACTTTTAACCTCAGCCTCCTGAGTGCTAGCTTAAAAGACCTGCATCATCACACTGAGCTCTCTGCAGCTCTTGAATGAACACTGGGTGAGTCAGGCCCTAAAGAAACATACACACTTAAATATTTGTTCACAGGATCATGCCTCAAAATATCCCCAAACTCCTAAGGTTTTGAAATAAATGATTGAAAATCTAATCTGTTCGTAAGATAAAGAATTTATGTTACATGAAGTGAGTCATTTTAACAGCAGAGAAGGTAAATCAGGGCAGCTCAGAATAATTATCACATCAGGTGAGGGCTTCAGTAAGCATATCAGGATGCTCATAAAGCTGACTGAAGAGGCCAGTGTGGTGATGGGTGGTGGAGTGCCAACCTAGAATCTTCACAGTGACGGCTGGGAGATGGCTCAGTGGGTAAAGTGTTTCTCCACACAGATGTAAGGACCTGAGTTCAGAATGCCAGAGCCCATGTAAAGCCAGAGAATGTCTGCCGTCCCAGTGCTCATACAATGAGGGGGGATCAGAGACAAGAGAATCCCTGCAAACTTGAGGGCCAGCCAGCCTGGTGTACAAAGAAGTGAAATTCAGGAGATGGCTGTCTCAAGCAAGGTAGAGCGGGAGGATGACACCTGAAGTGGTCTTCTGACCTCCATACTTGCACTGTGACATGCTCACCCATGCTACTCTCAGCAGTACATGCTCACACTCACTGTCAGTAACACACAGACACAGACATAGACAACACAGACTGACAGATACACACACACACACACACCACACACACACACACACACACACACACACACACACACACACACACACACACACACACACACACACACACACACACACACACACACACACACACACACACACACACACACACACACACACACACACACACACACACACACACACACACACAGTTATTTTTCAAAAAGAAAGTAAACTTTCTAGGAAGACCTGGAGATTATTCCTCTGTCACTCCCTCCTCCATGTGGTTTTATGTCCAGATCACTGTTACACTTATTGTAACTATTTTCACCCAAGACACTGTGTTGAACTCCTGTCCGCTCTAAAAGGAAAACATTGGCTCCTTGTACCTGCCTTTGAGATTACTTGGCAAACACCATGTTCTCCTGTGGGTACGTAGGCAGTTCAGCATGTTATTAAAAGGAGATAGTGTTTTGCTTTTTATACACAACATGCTGATGTCAGCAAACCAGGCTGGAAAGATACAGTCAGGGCTGAAGCTCCTTGTCTCCCAGGGTCTTGATTACAGGATGACTGCCATTTTTCACAGACCCCTCCTTTTCTCGCCTTCCCCAGAACATATATAACAAAATATCTAAAGATGGATTCAGCTACAGTAAAACATTCTCTGCTCCATTGACAAATACCAAGGAAGAGCGCAAACAATACCAACCACGCTACAACATTTTCTCGTGGCAAAATACTCTGTATTACAACCAGCCTTTGCTTTTCCCAAGCCTGCCATTTGGCCGTTTCTGTCCGCGCATCTGCTCAGTAGACGTTACACTAACCTCTTGTCTCCCCAGAGGGTTAGCAGACACTTCTCAGCCTCTTCCTAATGTCAAACTTTGTGTTGTCTGGGAAGCAGTGACAGCCAGGTTACACTGCCAGGCCAACATAGTGTGGGGAAGATTAACCCCAGCAAGGCCAAGTGGATCCAGCCTCCCATCCTGCCCCATCCCTTTGGTTTCACACAGGCAGGAAACTCTCCAGGCAGGACAAACCAGGAACTGCCTGGACTTTCTGGCTTGCTTTAAAGCAAAAGCATCTCTGTGGGGTAGACTTACTGCTGTGTATTCTTGGGGTAGAATAAAAACGAGGAAGATGGCCTTCAGATAAACAGTCACATGTTCATTTTTAGTAACAGACTCAGTATGCACACCACTTCACTCTGACCTCATTGGTAAGAGTCATTTTCCTGCTGACCCATGGGATCAGCCACACCCTGGTCTCCACATGTGGGTGTTCAGCAAATCTTTTATAAGGACATAGCTTTTGAGCTTTTGGATCTAGTGGTCACAATGTTTTCTTGTCTGCTTGGCATGTGCTTGCAAAATATTTTT
The DNA here is from genome assembly GCF_011064425.1 of Rattus rattus. Classification (NCBI taxonomy): domain Eukaryota; kingdom Metazoa; phylum Chordata; class Mammalia; order Rodentia; family Muridae; genus Rattus; species Rattus rattus. Next base: position 10,329,730 of record NC_046162.1, on the reverse strand, counting down.
CCTCTCTTCTGCTTACAATAGGATCTCTCTCTCTCTCTCTCTCTCTCTCCTCACCCCCCACACTCACACACATACATACTCACACACTCTCACATGCACACTCATACCCACACACACTCACACACATACATGCTCACACACTCTCACATACACACTCATAACCACACACACTCACACACATACATGCTCACACACTCTCACATGCACACTCATACCCACACACACTCACACACATACATACTCACACACTCTCACATACACACTCACCCACACACACTCACACACTCTCACATGCACACTCATACCCACACACACTCACACACATACATGCTCACACACTCTCACATACACACTCATAACCACACACACTCACACATATACATACACACACACTCTCACATACACACTCATACCCACACACACTCACACATATAAATACTCACACACTCTCACATGCACACTCACACCCACACACTCACACACATATACATACCACACACCTCACATGCACACCACACCCACACACCACATATACATACTCACACCTCACATGCACACCATACCCACACACACACACACACATCCTCACTCACTCTCTCATGCCCACCCATACACCCACACACACTCACACACATACATACTCACACACTCTCACATGTACACTCATACCCACACACACTCACACACATACATACTCACACACTCTCACATACACACTCATACCCACACATACTCACACATATACATGCTCACACACTCTCACATACACACTCATACCCACACACACACTCACACATATACATATTCACACACTCTCACATGTACACTCATACCCACACGCACTCACGCACATACATGCTCACATACCCCCACACATTCACATATACACACTTACATACCCACACATGCTTGCACAGTCATTCTCACACACTCGCACATACACACACACACACATACTCACATACTCACACACTCACACACTCACACACAATTTTACACCTACAAGAGAATGAAGTTCTCCTAATTACACTTCTCCTGAGATAATTAGCTTTTGGTAAGCAGCGAGACTTAGGGTTCTGCGATTTCTCACATCTGTCTGCTCTTTTTATAAGGGTGGAATTGCAGTTGTGTATCTGGACCCCTTTGCAGTCATGAAGGGAAGGATCTCATCCTTTTAAAGATCTCCCAAGGTCTTTTAGGAGGATTAAGTGACGTGAACATATATAGTCTTACCATGTGGCTCATGGTAGACTCTGGGTCAGATGGTCATTCCCTTCAGTTAAAGCTGGGGACCAGAAAAACAACCGGATTCTGTGATTTATGTTGGACTTATGTGGGGCTATTTCCATAAAGTGGTTCTGGGATTCACCATCCTGTCTCAGAATCTGTGGGCAATGCATTCTCTTTAAGGTTTTTGCTTGAATTCTACATATTGTAAGATTTATCAAATACTGGACTTGATCCAATGTTTTCTAAGTAGGGTGGTTGTATGAAGTGGGTGTGCTAGTGAGTACTGTTTCTTTCTAATGAAACCAACTTGTTCTAAGGGGTGGCTTGATGTATTCATTCATAAAACCCCAAATGCATGGTCAAGCCTCGCGCTGGCTAGACTCAGGGAGTCAAAGATTCTGTCTCTGGGTAATTTTTACAATTCCTGTACTCACAAGGCTGAGGCATGTGGAATGCTGCGGTTTAAAGGCCAACCTGGGCTGTTATAATTCCTAGGATAGCTGATGCTACTGTGTAGATCCTTTCTCAAAACAAAATGATTTTCTCTATCTCCTTAATGTCCCAACTCTCCTATCTCCAAGCTGGATTGGTCTTCATGCTAGCTCTCCTCAGAGATGGGACCATCTCTCTCTCTCTTGAGAGAAAAGGTCTCTGGGTGATACCATGTTGTTCCAGCTTGGGTCACATGCGATTGTTGATCACTAACCTCTGAGCATCACAGCCATTATCTTCATCAGAAAAGCTATGATGACTTGGGAGAGATCTCAGGCTCATGGACTGATGGCTATCTCTCAAAAACCAAACTAAACCAAACCAAACCAAACCAAACCAAAACAAACCAAACCAAACCAAACCAAACCAAAACAATTGAGTTGGGGAAGGCTGCTGGATCTTCATCTGAGATTCCAGCCACTCCATTCTTCATCTCCTGGCCACTTGCATGTAATTCTACTGTAATCACACATGGCCTCATGGCCTTGGAGAGTCAGGGTATATAGTCCATGGGAGGACACTGCCTATGCAGTTATGAGAACTCATCCATGCTGGGTGAGACTTTCTGGTCACCTACACTTTGCTCTGAGGTCACCTTGTGCTTCCTTTCTACCACTGACATCACCCATGCTCTTTAAATGAGCCTATAAACTCTCTGGCTCCCCATGATGCACTTGGGTTTGTTGAGGACTTTGTATGAAGACATTTGTTTGTTGTAACAGAGGAAGTGTTCCTGTAATGCATGCCCACCTCTGAAACAGAAGGATATAATTCTCTTACTTTGTTGTCGATGGGGTAAGTCATTAGTTTTTAGTTTTGGTGTGTGCATTTTACAAACTCACTGGACAGCTAGTAGATGACAGATACTGGCTTTGTCACATGACCTTCATCTAAATATCTAAATTCACAGTATGAGCTTGGGAAGCATCACATACATACTTTTATTTTTTTTTTCATCCCAAGAGTATATTAAATAGGCATAGACTTGGCTGAGGTTTTTTTTAATCATTCCCTAAAGTGAGTAAGTTCACATGAAGAATATTTTCCTCAGGCTTCATCCACATCCACTTTTTAAAGCAGTCTCTTTATGTGGCTTGGAGATCACCGATTAGGAGGGGCTGGTTGGCTAGCAATGCCAGGGATCTGCCTATCTCCACCGCCACAGTTCTGGGATCACAAGAGATTGCCACCAAACCAGGCTACCTCCTAGTTTTATTCTTCTCTTTTCAAAGAACGTCAGTCCGGGCCCTGCTCTGATATCACGTCTCCTGTTCTACTCTGCAGGCAGCCCTCCCTCGAACTCTTCTCCAAGAACATTATGATGACACTTGAAGCCTACTGGCTAAGTCGGCCCATTTTTCCCATTTCAGGAGCATTACATCCAGAAAGTCTCTTTGTTACATAAAAGGTTTCGGGGATCAGAACCTGGATGTGTATCAGGGAGTCAGGATTCACTGCTACACTGCTTTTCCACATTCCACTCATGCTAACTATACCCCTGCTCTGTTTCTAATAGAACTCCCCATTTCTCCTACCAAAGTGCTATGGTTTGAATATGATGATTCCCTCATGTGTGTTGAATGTTCTGTCTGCAACTGGTAGGACTGTTGGGAGTGGGGTCTAGAAACTCTAGGAAGTGAAACTCAGCTGGAGGAAGTGGATCACTGGAGGCAGGACTTTGGAAGCAGAACATGGTTCCCATCACATCTTCGGCTTCTTGTCTACCATATAGTGAAAGATCTCTTCTGCCACATGATCCTGTTACGGTGAAGCTTTACTCAAGGGGCTGGGGCAAATAATCATTACCTGAACCCTCCGAAACAGTGAGTAAAATAAATCTCTTCTCATTTAATTTGTGTGGGTGCACACATTCACTTGGAGTATTGTCCTTAATTATTCTGAACCTTAGTACTTGAGACCCTGAAGCTCACTGACTGGCTAGATTGACTGAGAAGTAAGCCCTAGGGATTTTTCTATCTCTGCCTATCCAAAGCTAGAAATGCAGGCATATATTTTCATGCCCAGTTTCTGTGTGGGTACTAGGAATCTGAACTCAGATTCTCTAGTTCACATGGTTTTATTCAGGGAGTCATCTCCCCAGCCCTTAATTTGTTTATGTGATGTGTTTCTCACTCTCATAGTGGTGAGAAAGCTAACATACAGCATCTGCTTCATATAACATAGTTGTCTCTTCAGGCCCAGGACTGATTATATATTCAGCACTCTTTTCAAGGCATACAAGAAGACTACATTTCCCAGACTCCTTTGTCCTCAGATTTGTGTCCTGTGGCTGAGTTTAGATAATGGAATATCATGAGAAGGATGCCTTCCACTTCCAGACTTGAAGGCAAAGTGCCTCACTTGACCCTTCATGCTCTTGCCTTCTTCCGTGTAGCTTGAAGCAAGTGACTTTAGGATGGTATAGTCACCATTTGTTGTGTTAAGCCACTGAAAGTTTGGAGGTGTCTATCATGGCACATGACATCTGGTTTGTATCTTATCACTAGTTCATCTCCAGTCCCTAGCAGAGCTCTGGGTGCTAAGTAAACATTCAGTAAAGGCTTGAGGGAAAGGAAGGGATGAAAAGCAAAGAGAAGTGGAGAGGAAAGGAGGGAAGTGGACAGGAGGGGACAGGATTGAGAGAAAGGGGAGGCAAGGAGAACTAAAATTTTGATAAATATTTACAGAAAATTAAATGGATTTGGTGACTGAGAGAAGTTAAAACACTTTGGCATCCAAGACTCCTTATCTACTTCTAGGATACATGTGAGGATAATAGTGCTGAGAATTGTCTGATAGAGAAGGATACCATATTGTTGAGAAAACATAACAACTGTCTTTCTGAGTCTGGCTTAATTTGTGACTTGCATGGTTGATTTCCAGTTCTGTCCATTTTCCTGCAAGTTACAGGATCCTAGTGGCCAGGTTGGGGGAGGGGTGTCTCCGATTAAGAGTGTGTTTTGCCTTAGCAGGTAGTAGTAGGGTTTTGCTGTATAAAGGCTGGTCTTAGTAACAGTTACAGTCATTGACACATATGCACATAGCCTTTGGTGTAACTTTGTAGTCCTCCATCAAGAGTTTTCTATTTCTGCCCATGGACTTGAACCAGCTTTCTAGCTTGCTTCAGCAAACATAATGGGAAGGAAAGGAAGCAGGGCCTCTTCTAGGTTTGGGTCTCAACAGAACTTGTGTGCTTCCTCAAAACCTGCCCTGTCATTGTGGGACAAAGCTACTCTGGATCAGAGGCTCATGGGATGGAGAAGGGCCCTCTCATCTGAACTCTATCCCGGACCAACTAGTACCCATTAACTTTCCTATAACAGATGCAGGAGTGAGCCCATCTAAATTCAGAAAAGGTATCTTGGCAAGATCAATCCAAGGTCCAACCACAGAACTGTTCAGGCAATAGGAGGGATTTCTCTCAGTTGCAAGCTTTGGGGTGACTTGTTAGATGGTGAATGCTGATCTGGTAATCTGCCGGGAGCCTAGGATAGCACAACTATGGGGTTTTCATCTTGGTTCATTCTTGGAAATACACCTCATTATTTTAATAATCTCCAAACCTATTTTGGCTTCATGGAACAGTTGGAGGAACTTAAATTATTCATATAATTACTTTGATTTACTCCTTGAATTTAGTGGTCAGGATTAGCCTACAATGAACAAAATTTGGGGTACTTCACCTTTAATTAAAAGTTTTACTAATATTTCCATGTTAATTTTTCAAGGCTAGTCTAGTCTAACCTAATCTATTAGGTCCAGGTACCAGTGAAAGACTATTTTGAAAAACAAAGTGAGGGCCTGGGAGGGCCCAGTGGTTAAAGTTCTGGCCACACAAATGTGAGGAGTAGAGTCTGGATCCCCTGGTACCACATAAATGCTAGGTAGGTGGATGGACTGACATAGTTCTGGCTCTTGGGATGCAAAGAGAAAGGATCTTCAGACCAAACTGGTTAGCCAGACTAGACAGAGAGTTACTCTGTTCTGAACTGTAAGACCAGGCTTCAATTAATGAGGAAAGAGTCCTTATATCAAGGTCAGGCCTCAGTACATACAACACACACACACACACACACACACACACACACACACACACACACACACACACACACACGGGGTGGGGGAGAGAGAGAGAGAGAGAGAGAGAGAGAGAGAGAGAATTCATACATGAATGTTCAAACCTGCACACACATGGATGTGCATGAAAAGACATAAGAAGAATTTTAAAGACACCCATACATTTGTATCAACTCCATTAAACACAGTATTAATTTCTGGTACTTTCTACAGGCATTGAACTACAGTGTGAATGCAATGTGCAGCAAGCCAAAGCAGGCACTCTCTGGCACATGTTGTCAGACTTATCTCTGTCTTTTAGGGACCAGTGGAAACCCTGGCACACATCTGCCCTGTGCTTTGAGCTTGTGTTTACTACAGCCAGTCTTGCTATATAGTCACTGATGGCCACTCCAATGTCACCAGCCTCAGGAAGCTGTTGCCTGTCTATCAGAGCTAAATACTCATGAGAAAGTCTTTAAAAACCAGCAACAAAATGATGGGTTTTATAGCATCTGTTTTTACTCAGATTCTGGTTCTTGCTAATCCTCTCCCATATGCTTTTTTTCTAGGGATCTGTATAAACCTGACTCTCATTTCTGCCTGAGTTTGGCTATGCAACTGTGCCCAGTGCAAAGTGAAAATGTTGGGCCTTTTTGCTTAAGAATTGCTCTGAAGCTGGGCAGGTTAGAATACATATGCAATCCCAGCCCTTGGGAGGTTTAGGCAGGAGGAACATAGTTCAAAGTCAACCTGAAATACACAGTGAATCCCTGCCTCACCCTTCAAGTTTCAAAAGGCATCTGCAGGGCCTTGAGCTAAATGTGGGCTCCTTTTGAGCACAGAGGACCCCTCAGGAAGCCTGCGCTGGCTCTGTAATAAATATATGGCTCCACTTTCTAGCCTGTGCAGTGCTGGAGGGGAAAGGCCAGTCTCCAAGGCATCCTTGAGATCTCTGCAGCTGAGCTCTTGCAGCCCCTCTGTGTTAAAGAGCTCTCTTTAGAGACTTCAGAGTCTGCACTCACAGTGCCTAGCGTTATAGAAAGCACAGTTCTAGGATCTGGACATTCTTGGAGAGAGATATCACTGCTTACTTTTAAAAATAGGGTCTTGCTGTACAGTCCAGACTGAACTCATGATCCTGCCTCAGCCTTCTGAGTGCCGGGATTGCAGTTATGTACCACCATACCTAGCTTAGAGAGGCACCATTACCCCTGTTGGGGAGAAATCCAAAGCTTGGGGAGACTGAGCAACTTAACTTAAGCAGGAGCTTACAGACAGTTTGAGCTAACACCGAAACCTCTTCTCACTACAAATTTTGAAAAACTTCCAGCCAGACAGAGCTGGGATTCAAACGTAAGCACGGCACACACTCATGGCATTTAATTGGTTTTAATTTTGACCTCCAGTCGACATTTGGCAACATTCATGAAAATTTTAGTTGTTACAGTGGGGTGAAGACACAGTGGAATGGGCGTCTGGCGGGTGAGGGTAAGAGATAGTGCCAAACGTTCCTCAGTGCACCGGGCGCCCTCAGGACACAGGTGTGCCACTGCCCCATGACCATGAGTGGAAACCAGCCTGACATTGAGGTGCCTCCCCTCCAGCTTCAGGTTGCAGTTGTATTTCCTTGCTGTAAACACCATTCTTAAATTGACTTTACATTGCTGAATTTAAAAGAACTCACTACATTTTAACAATTCTGCCTATGTGGAGGGTGTGCTTTTTAAAAAGATGCATATTGAAACAAATAAGATACTATTGACAAATGCAGTATCTGTGGAGGGGCCCACTGCCAGTGCCAGGGAGACATGCTACTAACCTAGCTCACCTCTGTGAAGCATCTTTATCTCTGCAGACACGGAGAATAAAATCCGTCAAATATGTGTTTCTGGAAGCAGGCGAGGATCGCTACAATTTGCCTCTGTGTCATCTCTCCCTTTTTCCCCCTCAAGGCTAACAGTTGCTTGGAAACCTCTTTGAAACCTTAAAAGCCACCTGATGAGGAAGATTAACAAACACCTCACTCTGGGAAGGCCACTGCTCACATAATTTAATTTGTTGCCTGGTTTATAAACACTGGTTTCAAGGTAGTCCAAGGCAGCCCAGACCCTTCCTTTACCATTGCATGCTCGTTGTGGTAGGTACCGCCGCCTGAATAATTGAGGCCAGAGTAAAGGAGGTTCTTCTTTAGCTATTAAAAAGGCCTTAGCTGTAAAACTATAGCATCCTCATCTCTTTCATAGAAAAAAAAAAGCTTTCATAAAGGGCCACAATTTTCCCTGGGGTGTGTTCAAGTGAACTTGTTTCTGTCGTGGTTCGGGGAAGAGATCCGATATGATTTTCCCTTGTCTATGAACTTGCTGTTTCGGTGAGCAACTTTAGAACCTGCCCCCATCCCCACATAGAAGCCTTAAGGGAAATATGCTTTTGGTCATGTGTCCAAACACATACCCCTGTCAGGAAGTTGTGGTTATACTTGATAACTGGATATGAAAATGGGCATTTTTACCCCTCCAAAGAGTGAAAAGAACACAGATGATTTTCCTAGATACTTTTCAAAGGCTTGGCACACAGGCTGGGGCAATCCCAGCAGGTACAGTCACTGCAAATAGGAAAGGAGCTGAACCAGGGAAAGCTCGGGGGGGGAGGAGGCTTAGGATTCTTCCAGGAAAAAGGCAGGCAGGGCGAATCTCAGTCTGCTTCCTTCTGAAGCACGGCTCCTGCAGTTTTCTTGTCACAAACAGGGGGCAGTCTCTGTTAATTAAAGCTGGGAGCAGCAGCCAGTTAAAAGTCTTGCAGACAGAGACTTGTGCAGAGACCAAAGGCAGATCTAGAAGTGGACTCTCCTGTTCATATTTTGCATAAGGTATTTTAAAATCATGTTTTAAAGTCTCTTAAATCCCCCAAATCTCAAAATTGTGTGTGTGTGTGTGTATGTGTGAGTCTGTATGTGTGTGCATGTGTGTGTATGTGTGTATGTATGTGTGTGTGTGTGTGTGTGTGTGTGTGTGTGTGTGTGTGAAACACATTTTTTCCTATGAGGTTGCTCACTGTAAAGGCTGCCTTGATGCTGGTTGTGAGCACTGAAGAGGCATTGGAGCAGGGTTGGAGATGGCAGAAGACTACATTAGTAGTTGGGCAGTTTATTCTGGCCTTGGCTTTACCACTTGCTAGATAGAGCTCACAACTTCTTGGATCCTAAGTAGCCTTTCAGGTCCCTCCCCAACCTCAGGGAAGTCGTGAATGCTAGAAACTCTAATATTTGTGCTCTGAGTATTCCTTTCTTCTTTTTGTCCCATACTGAACGATTTCTTAAAGATTTCTTTCTACCCCACTCTCCCGTGTCTGCCTGTCTGTCTCCTCCCTCGTGTGTGTTTATATCTATGTATATGCATATTCCTGTGGGTGCAGGTGTGCATATATGTGTGTGGCAGTGCATGCTGAGGCCAAATGACAGCCTCAAGTGTCATTCCCCAAGACTTTAGATTTTTTTTTTTAACAAAGATTTATCTTTTTATGTGTGTGTCTGTGTGAATTTCTGTGTGCAAGTGCATGTGGGCTCCTGTGCTGGCCACAGTGCCATGTACTCCAGCACTGGAGATGTAGGAGATTGTAAAACCTGACCAAACCTGATTTCTCTGCAAGTGTAGTAAAGCTATTAACTGCTCAGCCACGTCTCTGACCCCCAGCTCCTTGGCAGGAGAGCCTCGATAGGTTAGGACATCTGGCCCATGTCCTCTCTCCACGTGTGTCACCACAATCTGCGTCCTCATGTAGGTTTTAGGGGCTGAACTCAGATCCTTTTGCTTTCATGACAAGTACTTTCCTGACTCATAAATTGTTAAAAAAAAAAAAAAACTAAACACACAGCTAACATAGTTCACAAGTAGTTTTTGTCGTGTGCCTGGGAACATGGATTATCAAGGCCATTTTAGTCATGTTATTTACACGGCAGTGCTTGGAGACGTGAAAGATAGAAATACGTAATAGAAGATGGATTGTGTGTCTGTTAGGAAGGGATAGGAAGTGGCCAGACCACAGGCTCTGGCAGCATAGTTCTTGGGTAAAATGTCAACTCTAGCGTTCATGCCACAAATTCTCCTGGGTAGCTTTTTCCATTGCTTTGAGGCTCAGTTTCTCACATTGGTATTGGGAAGATCATATTAATCAAGAAGCAGAGAATTCGTGGGACTCCGAGCTTACTCATTCTTCTGCAAGCCCCCTGGTTGTCTGGTACCAGTAGTTATTGATTTTTAATAAAAGCAAGCTCAGGGGCCGTGCTGTAACTCACGGAGAATGCCAGCTGCTATCAGCCCCCACGCCAGTGCTCACGTTTGTGGGATGGACAAGGCGGTGGCAGTTGTGGGTTGCCAGTATGACAGACATGCCTCCCACTCTATTTACATGGTCCTTTTATGAGGAAGCTGATGATTGGCAGCTCTCACCCCTTTCCTAGGTGGGAGATGGGTTGGAGTACATTCTCCAGCAGTCAGTCTTGGCTCTAAGACCTGGTGTGGTTTACCAACGTGGTGTGGTCCTGAGCTGCATTTGTAAATCTCCTTTATTCAAAGGTTTGGGGGAGCTTAGCCAAACTCTTTGATTTGGAGAAAACTTGCCACACAATCCTCATAAACCCTCTCATAAAATCTCAACTAAGAGGATCCCAGTGGCCCATTTTTACATGTTGCCCAACTCCGTGGTCCTTTGAAATGTCCCCAAAGAGTCCTGTAGCTGAAGCCAGACAGGAGAAGGAAGAGCAAACATTGCTTTCCCTGTGAATCACCCAGCCTACTGCAAAGAGCATACTCAGTTAATACAATTAAAAAACAAAACGCCGGGGCGTATGAGGATATAAATTTAGCTTAGCAGCTTTGATGTGAGTCCTGTTTTAGGGTCTATTGAAATAAAATTCAAGCAGGGGACAGGAAGAAGTAGGAGAAATGGTTGAGGGCTTATGGCCGGCTGGGAGGAATCAGCCAGGAGAAAGGGAGAGTGAGTAGATTTGGAAAGGCTGAGAAGAGATGCTGAGAGCCAAGGAAGCAAGCTCGGTGAGGATGTCAGGAAAGGGGGCTCCGTGGAGACAGTGGACAGCCTGCTCTGGAGACTGTAGCGCGGGCTGCAGGAAAGACATAGTGGCTGAGGATGAGTGCCCAGGCCTTGCGCTGCGCCAAGACTGCCAGAGCAGAGGCGGCGCCGCTGTGTGCCCTCCTGTGGAGCTCAGCGAACGCTGCGGGGGCGAGGAGGGACAGAAAGCTGCAGGTCCTAAGGGCTAGGCGAGTTCTTAGGAGAGCCCTTCCAGGATGAGCCATTGCCTTCGCTTTGTCCGCCGGCCGCCTCCCCAGACCTTCTAGATTTTAAAATGAGTTCCCAAGCCCCTATTCTGGGATGCTTACCACAGTCCAAGGGGCTTGACACTTAACCCACCTTCCCAGTTCCAGCCTCTTCTCTGTCCAGGGACTTGAACCATCCCAGGCTCGCGCCAGGCAGGAGGTCGCATCCCCGGAAAGGGCAAGGCAGTCCCTGCACGCCCAGAGGGAGGAGGGAGATCTTGTCTACACTGCTTCTAGTGTGTCTTGGAGTGAGCAAGCCATCTAATCTGTCCCGATTCTCCTAGAGTCACCTCTTCCCTGATCGACAGATTGCAACCGCAGCTTCTGCGCACGCACCCCTAGGGGTAAAACACCGCGGGCGGAGCCACCTCTGAGCCTTTGCTTTGGGGTGAGGCGCACCTTTCTCCCCAGAGGGTGCCAGAGGTCCCAGCCGCGGTTCTTTCCACCTGCCGAGAAACCAGAGCTGTTCTTCCGAGCCTGGCGGCGGCGGAGCTTGCTGCTTCTGCCCCAGCGCTCTCTGCACGCCCCCCCTACTCGCCCCCGCCCGCCCGAGTCACCTCTTTCCGCGCCCCCGCCCCTTTCGAGCTAGCGCTCGCCGCCCCCCCCCCGCCCTCCTCCCCTTCCCCCTTCCCTCTGGCCCTCCCTTCATTCCACAAGTGTCGCTTCTCTCTCTCCAGCGCACTTGGCGTGCAAGAGAGGTGAAGAGCATCCTGCGAGCGAGCGGACGTGGGGATCCGAGTCCCGGGCGGCGGGCGGAGGGGAGTTACGGACACAGCGACTCTCCCCTGCTTTCCGCCCCCGCCTCCCCCGGTGGCCGGCAGGACCTGCACCCGCGCTGGCCCCCGCTCCTGCTCCGTCCCCGCCCGGCCCCGGCGCGCTCCTCCCCGGCCGGCCCCCTTCCTCGGCGCGCGTCGCGCTGGAGGCGAACGCAGTCTGAGCCGAGCGCAGTGGCCGCCGACCACCGAGCGCCCCGCGCCGCCTCCCTGCATGTGCGGCCAGCGGCGGCCCGCAGCCCCTGCCAGCAGCCTTGGCAGCTTCGGCCGCGCGTCCAGAGGCGGCGGCATCGGCTCCAGCGGCGGCCGAGCGCTCCAGCCCGGGCTCGGAGACACGATGCGCCGAGTCCTCCGGCTGCTCCTCGGCTGCTTCCTCACCGAGCTGTGTGCCCGCATGTGCCGGGCGCAGGAGCGAGCTGGGCACGGGCAGCTGGCGCAACTGGGCGGCGTGCTGCTGCTCACAGGGAGCAATCGCTCGGGGGCCGCCTCCGGAGAGGCCGGCGAGGGCGTCGGGGGCTCGGACGCACCGCCGACTCGAGCGCCCACGCCGGACTCCTGTCGGGGGTACTTCGATGTCATGGGCCAGTGGGACCCGCCGTTCAACTGCAGCTCGGGCGACTTCATCTTCTGCTGCGGGACTTGTGGCTTCCGGTTCTGCTGCACGTTTAAGAAGCGGCGACTGAACCAGAGCACCTGTACCAACTACGACACGCCACTCTGGCTTAACACGGGCAAGCCCCCAGCGCGTAAGGATGACCCCTTGCACGACCCTACCAAGGACAAGACCAACCTTATCGTCTACATCATCTGCGGGGTGGTGGCTGTCATGGTGCTGGTGGGCATCTTCACCAAGCTGGGGCTGGAGAAAGCACACCGGCCCCAAAGGGAACACATGTCCAGGTGGGCAGCCTTCCCTTCGCCCCCCTCTCTGGGTCCACTTTCCTTTCCCTCCCATCTCCAACATACCCCAGCCATGGTTCCCTCCACCCCAAGGTCTCTGATTCGGGAATGTCACCCAGGAGGACAACTTTCGCTTGTAGCATTGAGCCGAGGCATTGGGCTCAGCACAGGTGGGGGTGAAGGCCGAGTGTGGAAGGGGAGGGAGGGTCCCTTTCCCCCTCGCCTACCTGCTGTTACCTCTCACCAGATATGGTGGTGTGACCTGAGACACATAGCCCGATCTTCAAACTCTTGGGTTTTGGGGAAAGGATCCATTTATTTAAGATGTTCCTCCCTAGGTAAACAGAGGCAGGCGAACCTGAAGGGGGGGGGCGTGTGTGATCCCTCGTGCGCGTGTGTGTTGGAGGGAGGGAGGGAGGAGGGAGGGAGGGAGGGAGGAGGAGGGAAAGAGTGAGTACCTCCTGCAACTTGTACACTAGCGAAAATGAAGCAAAGGTTAGGGAGAGTGCACGGAGAGGGTGAGAACAAAAGCCTCCGTAGAGCTGTCGTCCCCAGAGCTTTGAGGGCCTTTGATTGGAACCTCTTCTTTCCTGTTCCATTTCTCCTTCATCATCTATCCCTCTCTGCGCTGCAGCCATCACAAGGCTGCACGCCTTGCCTGGGTTGGAGCTGACTCCAAGGGCCCCCTCCACCCTTCAGGCACCTTGATTTGTCAACTTTGCCTTTCTCTTTATTCATTATGCAAGTCCCAACAATGGTAAAGTCGCAGCAGATGGGAGAAAGCATTTGGGGATTAAGGGAGCTATTTGCCTTTTTGTTTAGCCCCTCCCCCAAGTGTCTGAATTGATTCCCAGAACTCAGTAACTTTGGAGGTGAAGGATACAGACTTGAGCCAGGACCCGGGGAGAGATGAGGGGTTAGCATAAGGTCTGGCCGACAGCAGGACAGCTAGAGCCAAAGCCCAATTGATTTTGAGCCTGGGCATTGAAGTCACAGTGTTTGTTCTCTTCACTTCCAAGCCTCCCACCCCCCATGAAGGGCGGTTGTGTGTGTGCCCGCGCTATCGCACAAGTGCACGTGTGCACGAAACCCGTATACATGCCTAAAAATCTGAACAAAGAGACTAGCAAAAATAGGCAAAGGAACATTGCTGCCTTACTAGTAATCATTTTCTGTTTATATAAGAAAGTTTTTCCTTTTTCCAGAGATAAGGGATCTGGAGGGAAGGTGGGGAAGTTTGGATCAGTTTGGGTTAGTGGTAGATGGCGATTTCCTGGGCACAAAAATAAGTTCCCAGGGAATCCAGGAAACTGGAACCGAGAGCAAGTTGCTGGCCCAGCCTACCCCCTGCTACCCAAAGGTGCTCTAAGTATAGCTTCCCAGTGGGTTCATGTTAGGAGAGCCCCATCCAGGGTCATCCCCTGCTGTCCTTAGGGTGAGGGTGAGGGTGAGCATTGAATGCGGGTCTGTAACATGCATGTTGCCATGTAGGGGACCAGTACTCAGAGACAGGAAGGCTGCTTTGCTGACACCTTAACTTGGGCTGAAATCTCCACCATGCCTTTTTGCTAAGTTCTTTGGCTGAGTTTCCCTTTCTGGGATTTGGTGGAGAGAGGAGCTATTGTTGGTGTGTCTGTGGGTGACACTGATGCTACAGCTTCAAGCTCCCTTGGATCAGGCGCCCTGGTCAACCCAGCTCTTCACTGGTACTCAGGAGCTCAGTGGGAACCCAGTTCCTCCTTCTAACCCCTCCTCTTTTTGGAGGTATTTACTCCAGTTTTTCTGTAGATTCTAGGTAAGGTCTGTTTGGAGGTCACATCCAGAAGTACCCAGAGCTACTTAACTTAGGTTTTTTTCCTGTAAACATTCAGGGATTTTAGAATGCAGTGGAAAGTGCCTGGCCTTGGCAAAGAAGACTCGGTTATGTTATGGGCAGCTTCTTAGGGATGCCTTTCAAGTGTGCTGCTGTTTGAGACCACCTGTACTGCTTAAAGTCCCTGCTGCCAGGGGCTCTACCCTCTTTGACTTTAAGTTAGTACCAGGGTTGGTAAAGCTCTCCAGGTGACTCTCATGCTCATCCAAACACTGTGAAGGGACCAGTGTGAACACCTGCTGAGCCAGGCACTGTGAGGTATGCATTCGTGTGTGCTTGTGTGTGTGCACGTATGTGTATAAACTCAGTTCTCTTAGCTAGCCTACGACGTGGCTGCTATTTAATTCCCTATTTACATAGGAGAAAATCATGGCACAGGTGAAGTGGCTTTGCTTAAAGTCATGCAATTAGAAGAAAATTGTGACATTGATAGTAATTCTGGGCCTAACCCCCTTGTACTTGAGTCAGATGTCTTCAGGCCCAGCCTCAGGATCTGGGGAGCTTCTCGGGGACAGAGTTTTAAGCTCTTTCTATAGAGACTGATGGTCAGTATGTTTGGAGTGGGCCTCGGACATCTTCTTTAGTGTTCTTTTTCAGTAACTCTGAGATCCAGGAGAAACACTGGCTTTGAGATTGAAAGTATTTCACAAAGGGAGGAGGTGCAGAGTTAATTCAAGAGCAAAGCAGAGGACAGCGTGACTCTCTTTGCATTCAGGAGTTTGTTTTCTCCACTGGTATAACCTGTCTGAGGCGCCCAGGCTGCCGCAGCCCCTCTGATTGTGTCACATGCTGCTTCTGTACTTAATCCTTTGGAGCCCAGTGTGGCTATTGGCTCATTACTTGGACATGATGGTGCTAAGGGATCCTCCAGCAGTGCACCAAGCTTGGAAGCAAAGAGGCTGCTCTGAGGTGAGGCACATCCCAGGAGCAGTTACTGTGCCAGCCACAGCCTCTTTGTGTTACCAGGAGCTCAGGGATGCACACATGAGGTTTGTTCTCATTTTGCCTGGGAAGCACCTTGTCAAGGACACACAGGTGGCAAGCAGTGTTTCTTTGCACACTTTGTCTCAGTGACCAGGAAGCCTGTGTTTGCCAATGGAGGCCCACAGCATGTCAGAATGCACATTTGGAGTCCTTGGAAAATATAGCCTGGTTCACTCTGGGCTGAGGAGGATGGAGAAGAAAGAGGACAGCCACCAGGAGGGCTGGGGAGAACCCACATCGTCTTGTAAGGACTGGGGGAGGGGGGAGTAGCCACTAGGGGGAGTGGCTTAGTGGGGAAGAGTACCTGATGTGCAAGAATGAGGACCTGGGTTCAAATCCCAGAACCCACCTAAAAAGCCCAGCACTGCAGTGAGTATCTGTTACTCCAGTGCTGGTGGTGGAGACGGGCAGATCCCAGTGGCTCCTTCAAGCCTAGCCAATGCTGAGGTCCAGGCTCAGTGAAATACCCTGTCCCCCATGGGAGATGGAGAGCAATCACACAGGATATTCAGACACTCGCTGACCCTCACAGGCTCAAGTGCCCCTTAGGGGGGGGGGAAGGAGGGAGGGAGGGAGGGAGGGAGGGAGGAGAACTGTGGAAGCAGCTCTCCAGCATCAACACGGCAGCCACAGGTACTTCCATTGAAGGTTCCTGGATAGATACCCTTTGGCTTGCAAAGTATTACTATTTGTGTGTTGTAAGTTTTCTGTGTATCGTTTTGCAATATAGTCTGATCGTATGGCCCAGGCTTGTCTCCATCTCATGATCTGCTTATCACAGGTTACTAAGGAAAGATTATAGGCGTGTGCCACCATAAGTTTTTACTAGGAGAAAACTGAAGCATGTAAAACCCCCAAAGAGAATACAACGGACCACAGGACAATCTGCCCGAATCAGGGCCTGTCACCCCCCTGTCACCCCGGTGCTGACTCAGGGTTGTATAGTAACTTCTGTGGTGGAAACTGCCTTGCACATTGTAGGGTGTCTGGAAGCATCCTTGACCTCCACCCACTAAGTAGATGACACCCACATAACTGTCCAGTGGCAGTAGAAAATGTCACCACTCAGTTGACAAAGAGAAAAGTCCCCCCACTAATATTAATTAAACTAGTTTTACAGTTTTGTTAAATTCTGCATTTATTTTGATGCTTTCTTCCTATTTCTTTTGCCCTTTCTCCCCCTTTTCTTCACCTCTCATTCCCTCTCTTCCTCCCCCTTTCCCTCCCTCCTTCCCTTTCTCTGTCCCTAGCCCCCATCCAGCAGAACCATTTGAAAATGAGCTGTAGACACATCATTCAGTTCCCTAACACTTGCAGCATGGGACTCCTGAGAACAACATTTCTCCCACACAATACAATTCCATGATCACAACTTAGAAAGAGAACAAAAATGCCACACTGTCATTAAATGTCCGATCATATTAAAATCTCCTTCTCACACCCCAAATGTCCTTCAGAGTTTGGCTTTATGTGTGGATCTGGTAAAGAAGCGTTGTTGTATTTGGCTGTGAAATTTCTTTCACCCCTAATATTCATATTTTAAAACCAACTTCAAGTCAAGCTTGGACTGAAGAACTGGATTTCTCAGAGAATTCCAATTTGTAATTCCTCTGTCCCATTCGCGAGCTCTGATAACTGCACCTGCGGTTTTCACAGAGCAGCTGCTGTTTATGGCTGGGCGGTGACCATCCCCTTCAGAGAGCTCTTGGGTTCACCTCCGCCACTTGCAGCCCAGAGAGGCAGAAGGCTTGTGTGAACAGCACATGCTCCCAGTAGGTCTGTGCAGTCTCTTAATGTTTGGGTGACCTTGGGAAGGCTGCTTCACATCTCTGCAACTCCAGTTCTTATCTGCAGCTTGAGTGTACAGTGAGGAGCAGGCTTGGAAAGCGATTAGCATAGAGCCTAGCCAGTCACTACCCAGCATCCTTCTTCTGGAGTTCTTCCTCTGGTCTACTGAAGGGGGTGACATTGTAGCTTGGACCTCAGTGCCTGGTCCTTACTCTGTACTCTGTAGCAGTGGCCAACTCTCCTATCCACTCTGGGTTTGCGTTTCCATCTGATCGGGAGAAGCTTGCAGGCTCTGAACAGGAAGGATGGCTTGCGTGTGACTAGACTGAATGTACTGAAAAGCGCTGTCTGGGGATGTCGAAGAACCTGTCTTAGCTTTGCAATTTTGCCACAAGCTTGTGTATAAATTCTCTTTTAATTTCACACCCCTCCCCCACAAGGTAGCTTCTATGACAGTCTGCCGATTACGGAGGCACAGACCGCTTTCCAAGAGGGTGAACGAGCACCCAGTGAGCCAGAGAATTCTGGCTTCAAACCCAGATGGTCTGAAGCAGGGAGCAGGCTCTTGGCCGCTAGACTGCACTGCACTGGAGAATGGACCCACAGGACCTCCAGTCTTCTCAGATCCCAAAGAAGTGCTTAATGCCCCGAAAACAGCAGTCCACAGCAGGGCCTTCTGGGAGTCCATGTGAGGTCAAGTCTAAGAATGTTTTATGTACCTGTCCTGGCAGTGTTAGACCTCTCAGTAGAAAGACTTGGGAAACAACCTTGAGGGCAGACGTGTATATCTGAAGCTCTCTACTTGAAGCTGGCAGGAAACACATGTTGTTTTCCCCCATCTTCAAACAGAATAAAAAATTCCAAGGCACAAAAAAATAAATCCGTGTGGGCAAAAGGCATAGCAGTGTCCTGTGTAGTTTTCAAAAATGCATTAGAAAAGCCTTGCAAAGATATGACATCAAGTGGCAAGGTCCCCCTTCCATGGGCCTTTGCTGTGGTCCTCCAGAACCCCTCTCATTGGGCCATCTTTCGGCAGTCCTGTGGTTATTCCGTGGCTTCCCAAGCTGGAGAAGCCCATGTACAGTATCACATCGAAGTATCTATTTTACTTGCAAAACACATTTGCTTCTCTTTGGGAACCAAAATCAGCTTTATGGGAGCATAACTTACGCCATCAAATGCACACATTTTGATTGAAGAGTTTGCTGAGCTTTGGTATTTGTTTGCACTGGTGTAAATTACCACTATGGAAATTTTGACTGTGACTATTATCCTTGTGTTCTGAACAATGAATGAAGTTCTTTGTGCAAGAGATGATGCCCAGGAAGCCCACTAACGTGTTTAAAACTCAGGATATGAGCTGGCAATGTGGTCTGGTTGCCAGAGTACTTGCCTAGCATGAAGCCCTGAGTTTGAGTCCCATTACTGCCTAGAAACAAGTAAGATAGTGCACACTTACCCTTTCAGCTCTAGGGGTCGGGTGGGGTGGTGGGAGGATTAATAGATCCTCAGCCACATAGAGAATCTTAGAGCAGCCTCTAATACACAAGACACTGTCTCAAAACAAAACATAAAACCAAAACCAAACAAGTGAAGAACAGCAAATCTCCCAGGTTAGACCTTTGGAAACCTTCAGGACAGGTCCTGGGACTTGGCTGTCCCTTTGGAAATACTGACATCTTATATTTGCTTCCGTATCAGAAAGAAAAGTGATGTAAGGTTTCTATTTTGTCCACTTGTCAGTTAGGCTGAGTCCTCTTCCTTTAGATCTGAAATGACGGTCCTCACCCTTCAGGTTTCCGTTACAGTGTTGCCTTCTCCAGGAAGCCTCCTCTGACCTTTCATGCTTAGCCCTGCCCCACTCCTCCACACACCCATCCACAGGCCTGGGTTTAGTACTCAGTGTTATCCGCTTCCCTTTGTAGCACTGTCTGAAGGTTAGTTGATTGGTTATTAGTTATGATCAAGTTATCAGTTGATTGGTTCAGTGCTCTTCCCTTTATCATTCTCAGTAAGGAACGCAGGGACAAACATCCCACAGCTGTGTCTTGAGTGCCTAATAGACAGTTCTATTTCTGTTGTTCTGTTTTACATGGCATAACCTACTCCATCGGTCCATCCATCCATCCATCCATCCATCCATCCATCCATCCATCCATCCATCCATCTAATGGCTATCTTACATGCTCAATACATATTGAATATCTACTTTATGGCAAACACTGAGCTATAACTCTGAGACGGTAGTGACAAATACTGATCTAATTCTTTCACGGTAGTGACAGATACTGGTCTAATTCTTTCCCTCACATACTGGAGGTATAGGTAACACATAACAAAATGGGCAAGAAAATTGTTACTGTGTTGAAGCTTGTGAAATTGTCAATAATCATTTTTCAACCTGAAAGATAATATGTCAACACAATCGTTCTAAAAAGGGCCAAGAGTATGTGTGGGGGTGGGGAGGCAAAGGAATCTATGTGTAGCTGCTCCTCTGAGGGGTTCAAAGGAAGCTTGGTGCTTCAGTCATACATCAAAAACTTTATTACATGGAATTATCACGTCCAAAATTTGCCAAGTTCATGTCTCAGATCAAGCCTGGATGTTGACAGAGGAGATTCCACAGAACTAGAGATGTTCAGGTTTCCCAGCCACCTGGTAGGAGAATTCCGTTAGTTGGGGAAGGATAAATCTTTTGCTTTGTTCAGACCGAAACAGACATCAGGACCATGTGTTAAACTCTCAAAAACCCTTGTTTTGCTTCTGATGAGTGGGATGTCCTCCCCCCCCTCCTCCGAGTATAGCACGCATCACAAAATGTCCTCATTCAGCAAGTAGTAGGTGCCAGGACCTCTGAACAAATATAAGGTGTGCTATAAAGCACAAGCTCCGGCCTGTGGAGAATGGGAGGAAATAAACCTTGCTTTGAAGTCTACCCTCCCGCTCTCTCCTACCATCTCCCCTGCTCTGTTCTCATTGTGGACTCACTAGGCTGGCCTTGAACTGGTCATGTAAGCCACAGTAGCCTCAGAGTTGCCATGGCTGGAGTACAGGTGTGTCCTACCACACCTGGCCTGCCATGTTGCTGCCTGCATTTGCAGATCTGCCTTCAGCCTGTGGGTTTATAGGGGAGAGCTCTTCCTTTATCCACATGGCTGCTTTGTGATGAGCAGCTGACATAAAGTTTGTAATTTAATGTGTGCCTTCCCTTTGGGACATGTATGATTGAAGTAAGGGCCCTGGTGACAGTGTCTCTGGGGCCTCCCTTGATCCTTGGTCCCTGACTCCTGCTGTCTGCTGTGTGGATCCAGTGCAGGCAGTGGCATCAACACAGAACTGAACTGATCTCTCGTTTTATTGAATAAAGGCCATTAAAGCCAGGCTTAAGTCTGATGGGGAGAGCTCCACTATTTTGGTGCTTTGGGACTGGACCCGTGGGGAGTCTGATGAAAGTTATGGCTTCTTTGATCAAGAAAAAAAAAAAAAACCACAAACAAATTTTCCATTCAATTCCAGAAGAATTCAGCGATCCTTTGAAGCCCAGGATGAAGAACCTGTTTAGAAGTGGAAAAGGCAAGTTAGGTTTACAAGGTCCTGTCTGTCTCAGAGCTCCCTTCCCTGAAGCCTTCCTGACTTTCAGACCATGCCTGTTGCACAGAGGCAGGAAAGGGCATGGGCTTTGATGTCAGACATTCAGGAGTAGGACTCCAGTCACTCCTTCAGCCAGGAGCAGAACTCAACTCATGTGGGCAACTCCTTGCTCTGTAAAATGGATCGAAGCTTGCCTTGCCTTGTTCCTCTCTGTTTGGCCTGCTCCATCTCTATCAGCTTGCTTGCCTGTTCCTCAAATATCTGATGTCTTTCCTGCCTTGGGGCCTTTGTGCTTTCCTATACGGTCTGCCTGACATGCTCTTTCTGTCCCCCCACCTGTGTGAGCTAGCTTTCTGTTACTCCAGCAACCATCTGAGCAGACCGACTTGTGCAGAGGAAAGGTTCGTTTGGCCTGTAGTCTAGGAGGTTTCAGCTCACGATCTGTTGACCTCCGTGTAAGGTGGCGTGTCTTGGCAGGAGCATGTGGTAGAGCACAGATGTTCTCTTCATGGCCAGGAAAGCAAACAGTGAGAACAGGAAGTGGTCAGGGTCCATGTCCACTGCTTCCCATGACTAAAGACCTCCAGTTATCCTCTCCTCTTAAAGTCCCCACTACCATCCATGGCATCATGGTGGAAAATGAGCCTTTGACATGGATCTTTGAGGGACAGTTCAGCTCCAAGCTGCAGCATCTCGTGACCAGCCTAATGCTGCTCATAAGAGTCTCACCTCTTCGTAAGATGTTGTCTTGGTATCTCTCCCTACCTCTCTTACTTCTTAGTTACTAGGTCTAATGAAGCACCAGCTGCCCCTCCCCTGCCCCCCAGTCCTTCCCTGTCTTTTAGGGGTCTATTCCCACTCTCTCTTTCCCACATAGCTTCTGGCAACCATGATTGTGATCTTTATGGATTTGTCTATTCTAGACACTTGCTGTAAATGAAACCACACAACCCAGGCCTTTTTGTGTCTGCTTTCTTTCACTGGCCATAAGGTTTTCAAGTTTTACTCACATTTGGACTGGTGTCTGGGCTCTAGTCTTCCTCTTCACTGCTGAGTAATATTCCATCTTGTATACTGCATTCTGCTTTTTGGCTGATGGACGTTCGGACCATTTCTATTTTTGGGCTGTTGTTATGGTACCTGGCTCTGTTGGCTGCACCATTCCTTGTTGTTTATTTCAGCTCTTGCTTATTTTTATTTAACATATCTATTTTTATTCTCTCCCATAGAATGTAAGCTCCAGGAAGGCCACGACCTCTCTCAGCTTGTGCAGTGCTGTGCCCCCAGGGCCTCATGTCATGCATGGCATACTGTAGACAATAAACATCTGCTGAATGAACAAACGTGTGCGGGCTGTTGTTATTTTCCTGTCTCTAGTGGATTCCATCTTGTCCTCTGGCCCCTGTAGGCCTCCAGCTTCACTGCCCTGGGTCTCTCTCCCTTCAGACTTCTCCTTGGTTGCAGTTCTTACTGTAATCCACCACCACAGCCATGGTCCTCATGCATGGCCCCTGTTGCTCTAGCACAGACTCAAGATTTAACTAGAGCATGCCCTTGGTGTATAGGGAAAGCTTTCAGAAACACCTCACACATGCCCAGCTCTAGGGTCTAACCCTCTGGGTTCAGATGAATCTAGATGAAACTCGGCGTGCTGTGGGCTGCCTTAGCTATGAGCATCACTGCCGTTGATACTTCAGCAGAGACACTCTGCTGAGCTCTTGGTGGTCTGGGTGGACCCTGCCAAAGCAGAACCTCCCTTTCTTTGTCTCTTTTGATGAGGATACTGAGAGCCACTTGGCTAAGAATGTCAGGGTGTATCCCCTAAAATATGGAGGTAGGGCTTGCAGGTGGCCCAAGAGGAGATCAGAATGAAGAGTTCCATTGACCTGTTGGTTCCTGGGATTGCTCATTATTACAAAGATGAGTCTACTGGTTTTTACAGAACATCTCCATTCTTGTAGTTGTCACCCACAGTGGCTGGTCCATCTTGCTAGGCTTGCAGATGGAGATAGCAATTCCTGCAGGTAAGTACACATGGGGCTGAGGAGGCTGGAGAACTCGGCAGTGCTTGTGAGACATGAAATCAACTGTCAGCACTCCACTGAGCTTCATGTGCATTAACAAAGGGGGCAAACGGAAGGAGGTTCCAGAAAGACCAAACATGTGGAGAGACTCACATGTAAACAGCACTCTGTACTACATATGTTTAAGGATGTTTGCATCGTTCTAAATGTACATATCCTGGAGGGTAAAGAAGGAGGGAGGTGTGTTGGGAGTCTGACCTTGGGATGTGACATCTGTCTGCTCTGCTCTAAGTGCAAGCACAGCTTACATCTCATTATGAGGTTAGGTCATTGACAGCACTTGAACTGTGTTCCCATCCTCTTTTTAAAAGAGATAAAGAAAAAGAAAACATTGAAGTCTTTGTGCTGCACACTGGCTGGGTGGCCTTGAGCAAGTCAACTCCCCTCTCTGAGCCTTTGTTTGTTTTTCTGTAGAGAAGTAATAACTCCTTGTGAGCCCACAAGAAAGTCTATATTCTTTTGCTTAGGTAAGGGATGACATAGCTGTTAGCCTAATGGTTAGCTTATGGTAAGGACTGAGTAAATGTTACTAATATGTGGCCATTGCTAGGCAAGAAGTGTTGGCATGTGTGTTAGGAACGGAGGACTCGGTCTCTGGGGTGGAGCCACACTGCATGAACTCATCATCTGACCCCTCAGCAGCACTGTCGGGTAGATGACCTTGCCAGTAAGCAGTATGCAGCGTGTAGCATGACTATGCAACCTCTGCTCACAGCCACTTTAGTGCCTCTGTGTTTTCCTCTGCGCTATCCCTAACTGGAAGGGCAGTTCTCTGGAAGGAATGGATTTCCTGTTTGTCCAGTATGGGCAGTGACGGGCACATGGTTCACACTGCTGTACTGTGAGTGAGTTCTTTCCTTTGTTTCTTCAGAGCCCTTGCGGATGTCATGAGGCCACAGGGCCACTGCAACACTGACCACATGGAGAGAGACCTTAACATTGTCGTCCACGTGCAGCATTATGAGAACATGGACACAAGAACCCCCATAAATAATCTCCGTAAGTACAGGCCGCTTCCAGTCTCATGGTAATATGGCAGTGGCAACTTGGCAGGATTTCCTGGGACGACTCAAGGACAAGTTAGCTTTCTCTGTTGCATGTGATGATGCATTTGGTCCTGTAAGAGTTGACATGGATGTGTTGCCTGCGAAAGAGTGAGACACTTGGTTGGTTATTTTGTTAATTACTAGATGACTTCATTGGTTCATCATTGTTGATCTATAAACTTGGTTCTCATGTTGGGTACTTACTTAACCAATGCATTATTTCATTGGTTTGATTTATTGTTGATCTGTTAGTTAATAATCTATCTCATTGGTTCATGTTGATTGGGGAGTGTTTGCTATTGGTTCATCTCGGCTGGGTCATTGATTAACCAATTGTTTTATTTGTCTTCTGAGGTTAACTAGTTGCTATTTTTAGGTTTAACACTCCTTTCAATGAACATACAATTTTATCTTTTAGAACATAAAATGAGCTTCCCAAAAAAGACCTATAACAACCCCCACTCTGTGTGTGTGTGTGTGTGTGTGTGTGTGTGTGTGTGTGTGTGTGTGTGTGTGTAGTGGGGGATGAATATGTATGCTTCTACATTTGGTTCTCTTGCTCTGCCAGGAAAAGGGAACAGGCTTCTCTTACTATTGTGTCTCAGTAGATGCTTTTCCTGGGACGGAGCATCCCAGGGGATTATGGTTTATTTCCTCAGGTTTCCTTCCCTTCCAAAGTCTGAGTAGACAACACACAGTGGAGCTGATGCTCTAGTTAGGAGTCGAGGAACAATGAGGTTGCTTGGGTTTGACAGGCACACATTGCACACATTGCTACGGTGGTTCTTCCTAGCAATCATATTCCCAGGTCGAAGCAATGTGAAGAAGCCTGCTTGAAAGCAGCTGAGGTGGGCTGTTGGAGGGGTGCATCAAACCGTAGTTGGAGGTTCCTGAAAACAGCAGAAGCACTGGTGTCGTGCACTCTCTCAGGGTGGGCATCCTTTGCTGAAACTCCCCCACAAGCTGCAAGGCTCGTTCATTTGCCAAGACGTAGTTGCAGACTGTTAGGCTGCAAATTTTAAAATTTTTATAAAATGGGTAAGGAAGAGCTCTGTGTAGGGTATGGGGCTTTGACACAGACATGGATTCTCTGATTTTGCATGGTGATAATTTTCCCTGGTTTTGGAAATTCTTATAGTGGTTGGCAATGACAATATTCGGTATTGACACAGATAGGAAAATAAGCTACCAACAGGAAACTTTAGTAAATGAAACAATTACACGTTATTTATCTGCAAACTGGATTGTAAAGATAGTCTTTGAGATCAATGCACTGTGAGGCAAAACGCACGAGCTTTTGGAACCTTTATGTTCAAATCCCACAGAGCCTGCAACCGGAGTGGCAACCATGGCTGTGCCTGGTTATATCTGCTGCTGTTTCCAAGTCTGATGAATGAATTCCAAGCAGATGGTGCATACTTTGTCTGTCTGTTGGTCTGTCAGTCTGTCTGTCTATTGATCTATCATATATGTATATGTGTATCCATCCATCCATCCATCCATCCATCCATCCATCCATCCATCCATCCATTATTTTTATAATCTGTTACATGAACTACATGAGCATATGAGGCCATGCTCACCCATGTATCTGTATATATAGAGGCCAAAAGTCAGCATTAGGTGTTTGCATCTTTCTTTATTCCTTTGTTCCTTCATTCCCTCTCTCCCTCATTCCCTCCCTCCCTCTTCCCACCTCTGTCCATCTTTCCATCTTTCTTTCTTTTTTTCCTCTTTCTTATTTTTGAGACAGTCTCTCATTGAACCTGGCCCTTTCCCTTTTGGTTAGGTTGGTTGGCCAGTGGTCCCCCATGATGCTCCTCTTCCTACCCACCAGCTCTGGTGTTTCAATGCTAACATGCTCAGTGTTTACAGGTGTGCTGGGGATCTGAACTTGAACATCTGTGCCTGTGCAGAGAGCACTTTACCCACTGGGTCACCTTCCCAGCCTTATTACTATTAGTACTAATATACTAATAATACTTATCATCATCACCATCACCATCATCATCATCATCATCATCATCATCATCATTATCATCATTATCATCATCATTTAAGCAAGTGAGATTTCACTCAATACTGCGGACAAATATTGACTTCATTCCCCTTTAAGACATGGAATATATAACAAAGAAAAGCCCCTTGTGTTCTGGCCCCATCAAGCCTCCTTCCCAAATTGATTCTTAAACATGTAAGAAGTGGACACAAAACTCAGAGCAGTTCATGCTCAGGCCCTCTCAATTGTCCATATTCACCAAGGCAGGGATAGGATGCCCTACCTTGACTTTTGGAAAATTTGACATAGATGTTTTCAGAAACTTTGTAATATGTAGGTGTCCGAGGGATTTCCTCGGCAGAGAAATCAATATAGATATCAGTGTTCGAGAGTAAAGTGTATGTAGCATAGTGTAATGTTATGAGTGACTTGGACAGATGGCAATGTAAATCCCTAAACACGCCGAGTTCTCTCAAAACCTATAGGTTTTTGTCAATGTTAGGACAGGAAACCGGGCCTTAAAAACTTTAATGATGCAACATGTCCATGATTATGGATCAGTAGAGCTGGGGGTTGAACCCACGTCCTCCCTCACACATGGTGAGCTCACGCTCTATCATGGAAAGTCGTCTTGAGATCCCTTTACCTTTCATTCTGAGATGTATGTGGGTGTGCCTTTGGAAATGGACATTTCGAAGGGTGTGTTTAAGGAACTGAGAGCTGGAGTTGGAGAAGCCAGTAGGACTCCAAGCTTGAGAACTGGCTGAGCCACCTCCATAGTAGCCAGCATTACTGATCTACACCACTGAGTCCCACAGAAACCCAGCCAGTGAGGCCCTGAGGGTGCGATTAACACTGTTTGATCTCTCTTGTGTTGCAGGTGTTTGCAGAACAAGTGGGTGTTCCTCTGGGAATGAGCGTTTTGAAGGATATACTAAAGGAACGAAAGCCCCTTTGATGCCACAGGAAAGAGCTGTTTTAGGCTATGCATCCAACTTGGCATCTTGTAGGGAGGTCTCCTTTAGAACCCTGACATTTATTGAGCACTTGCTGGGTACTGCATTAAGTGCTGTGAATGCATTAACTCAGTTAGAACTCAAAACAGCCCTCAGGTAGCCACACCCATTTCTGCCCCAGGCTCCTTACCTCTGTGGCGCTTTGTGCCCAGCACATTGTCCCCAGATCTTCTCCCTTGGCAGGACTCACTCTGTCCTTAGTCAGACCTCCTTGCTCATCTCTGGCCTCAAGTCACATGCTGCTCCTGTGTCACCAGGATTTTCGTTATGGCAAGTTGTTCTGTCTGAAGTCATCTTGGTTCATCCATCTGTCTTCCAGCAAAGCACAAAAGCACAGAAGTCAGGAGGAAAGTCCTGTGTGAGGTCACAGCCATTTCCCTGACACTGGGAACAGAGGCTGCTCATGGCAGTATCTCCATGAATATCTGTCTGGTGAAGGAAGAGATCTATAAGGGAGCATCATTATTCTCAGTTTATGACTTAGGAAAACTGAGATGGATGGAAGTTAAGGAATTTCATCTAACATCTTGCCTGAACGAGATTTGCCTTAAAATACACCGGGAAAGTTGGAAACTGTGAGAGGCATTGTGTCTGGGTGGCCAGGTACACTGAGTTTATCCATTTCTCACTGTGTCTGTGTGCACCCGGGAGTGTGTAAATTAGGAGTTAATGGTAAGGCATCTGTCTGTGGCATCACAGGGAATAACAGAGTACCCAGGATTCGAACCTGGGGAGGTCACATTCTATAAGGCAGGTTCATTAGACCCTGTGGACTGCCTCCTCGTGAGATTCATATGTCAGAAGCGGGGTTGCTTTAGTGACTTCTGCACACATGTGATCAACATAGCTGACAGAAATGACCTCAGAAAAGCAAAAAAAATTCTTCATGGCCTCAGAGAGTTTCAGCCCCATTGCTGTAGGAAACGCATGTAGAGAGGCTCAGTCTGTGGTGGCAGAAGCACAAAGCCATGGGAGTGTATATGCCAGGTGTTGTTCACTTCATGAACCAGGAAGCAGAGAGTGAGGCAGGAATCAGGGACAGGTGCAACCTTCAAAGCCTTCCCCCAGCTGGGCCTGACTTCCTAAGGTTCCATAAGCTCCCCAAATAGAATGTTCAAACATGAGGCCAAGGGGGACATTGTGAAACCCAACAGCAGCTCAGGGAAATACCTCATTCTTGATGGGTTTTGGGGGGGATGGAACCACACACACAAATGTTGGTCTCTGGCTTCTGGGTTTCCACTGGATCGGTTGTCTGATTCTAAATCAATTAGCTGGGCAAGGTAGATGGTATTCTTGGGTCCTTTTGGGTATTGTGGTGGGGCAGAGTCTGTATGTCATGGGAGGTGGAGGGTGAGCACGGATGCTCTTGTTCTGTTTGTCCCTGTATCCCTAGTGCTTAGACAGTGTACTATGTTCATAGACACTTGCTGGATGAGTGCATGTATGGGAGTCTAGCACAAGCTCAATAACCACGCCAGTTGGGTGGACAGTAAGGGGCTTTCACAGATAGCCAGCTCTGATAGAGCTTGGCTCATTCTACCTGAGGGGAGGGTCTAACTTTTACGATGTCACGCATACTAAGTTGTTCCTGAAATCTAAAAGTTTTCACTGCCTTGGAAATGTGCACTGCTTGTCCCATTCCACTCTGGAGGCCCTGGGATGTCATCGACTGTTAAGCAGCTAACGGAAGGGATCTGTGCTGGATTAGTAAAAACACTCGGAGGCCTGTAGTGACTCCAAGCAACGTGAGCTTGAGAGATCTACTGTCTGGGGTAAACAGTGCCACTGAGAGGCCTGCCGCACAGGGAGATGTCTTATCAAACATGTCTAAGTGAGTGTGTGGGAGTGTAGGGAGCTACGGAGGGTCTGGATCTCAGAGGTGGACAGCTGGGACCTGAGCTTTGATCCATCCCTTAGCAGCTGTGCAAGCTTGGAACGGGTACTAGAATTCTCTGAACCTCTTTTCTATACTACAAAAGGAGTACAGAGAATGGGCATACGCAAGGAGTGTAGCACCACACATGCCTGGTTATAGAAACACGACTACTTGTCTGTTTACTAGAGAGTGTCAGTGTGGACGGGGATGCATTCACTGGACAGATGTTGTTAGCAATGTTTTCATTCTCTGTGTTGGTTGACAACACGTGTGTGTGTGTGTGTGTGTGTGTGTGTGTGTGTCATGTACAGGGCATGTGCTGTCAACAAAGAAACAGAGCCTGTATTGACTAGCTTAATGTCAGCTTGACATGCTGAGGTCATTGAAGGAGGGAGCCCTAACTGAGAAAATGCTTCCATAAGATCAGGCAGTGGGCCAGCCTGTGGGGCATTTTTTAAATTAGTAATTGATGGGGGAGGGCACAGTCCATTGTGGGTGGTGCCATCCCTGGGCAGTTGGTCAAAGGGTCTAGAAGAAGTCAGGCTGAGCAAGCCATGTGGAACAAGCCAATAAGCAGCACCCTTCCATGGCCTCTGCCTCAGCCCTTGCCTCCAGGTTCCTGCCCTGCTTGAGTTCTTGTCCTGACTATGGTGATGAACTGTGATGTGGAAGCATAAACTGAATAAACCCTTTCCTCTCCGAGTTGCCTTGGTCATGGTATTTCATCACAGCAATAGTAACAGAATAACATTTGAAATGTAAGTAAAGAAATATATCTAATAAAAAATTTTAAAAAAGATGGAGCCCTAAAAGGAAAAAAATTACCTTCTGTAAGTTCTTTCCAAATCTTTCTTCTAATATGGCCACATAAGCCTTGCGATGCTTTTCCAACCGCCTGTAGGACTCTCTGTAAAGAAAGCCAAAGGCTCAACCCTGCGGTTGAGCTTCAGAGATGCCAAGTCATGCTCCTTGCACAGCAGCGACATTATTGCTTTGGGAGAATATTTCTGCCTTCATGGTTGGATGCGGGAGGGGTACCCTTGCTATGTGTTTGACGTGCTAGGAGTCACAAGTGAGCAGATCCATTGTGTGTCACCTACAACGTGTGTTCATTTTACCTCCCCTCAAGAGCACCATGAAATAATAAAAATGTGTTTGCAGCAATGACAGATCAATGAGGAAACAGGCTCAGAGGCTTTGACTGACCTGCCCGTGGCCAGAGACACCAGGCAAGGAGCTTGGGCTCTGGCCACTACACTCATGTACTGAGTTACAAATCTTACACTCTGGTCACATCCTTTCTTGTGCTTTTCCCAGGAGCCCTTGCTGCATATTGTATCAGGGCTGTGTTTCTTTTCTTTTTCTTTACCTTATTGATTGATTTTAAGAATTGCAGCATTAGATTAGCCTCATTTTTGAAAATAAACCCACTTAAATAAAGTCACCAGTCTTGTTCTAGAGTACCAGACATTTCTGACATTACTTGCCAGTAATTAATATTTCCTTTGAATCAACTTTCAGCTGGCATTTAAAACTTCTCTCTAGGCAACAATGGGAAACATGCGTGTGGGGAGCCTTTCTCGGGTATATCCTCTTGGCTCTTGCAATACAGTGAGGAGCAGGAGACGAGGAAAGCAATGGTGGGGGCCGGGAAGAGTACCTTGCAAACAAGCAGGAGGTCTCCCCAGAACATGGGGGTAGAGATGAGCAAGGACATCTTTTCCTGAGAAATTGATAATATTTGTTCTGCCAGAAACATACTCCCCAGTGACTTTCCAAGAAAACAGAGGAGGGAAAAGCAGAACACTTCGACAGTGTTCGCCTTTGATTGAAGGGAGGACTGCGAGCCACAGAAAACCGTTTTTGTAGATCTGAAGAGTTTTTATTTTTATATTGCAAATTGCATAAAAAAGGAGCTTTTTTGATTAGGATCATAATGGTTTTGGTAGAAAAATAATAAGAATGCCAAGTCTGACAGAGGAAGCCTGGATTTCAGAATCAGCAACCAGGATTATTTCCTGGTTAGAGGGCTTCCTTCACTCAGCAAACCTTCTGTCTCCCCCTAGAAGAGATTAATACAGATCTTTTGCTTCTTTGGAAATTAACAGCTAACAAAAAATAAGTAATATACTTAATACCATGATACATACATTAAAATAATTTGCAGTAAGGTTTGAGGAAATCTGCCTTAAAAAAAATCCCAGTAAGCATTCTCAATAAAGTTAATTACAAGTTGAAAGAAAATCTCATTACATTAGCCTGAGAATTACAGTTAATGAAACTGAGTGCAATCACAATCTGAATATTTCATTAAATGGAGATTTGAAGTCATTAATTCAGGTATTCAGCCTGGAGTCGAGTTTACATTGAGACTGATAGCAATGCCTGGATTTTATACACTTAAATCTAGCTCCCTGGACCTGCAGAATACTGCCCTGCCCAGCCTCAGATCTGTCCACAGTGCTGAATGTCTCTGGTCTGTAGTTACCCAATTCAAGTCAACCAGCCAGAAAAGTCTCCCTTAGGGAATCTTGGAGCTGGGGCTAAGTTTGCTTGGCATTATCTTGCCTTCGGTGTGTGTCTGACTTCAGAGAGGCCAGGGGATTTGCCTAGGAGGAGATCCAGGGTCCATGCGATGTGGTAGGCTTATGATCTTTCCAATAAAGGAAATTAAAATGCAATTACTAAATGTTATCTTTATCACAGGCATTTAAATATCAAACATTTAGGTAAGAGCTGGCTCTCACAATGAAAGCCAAGCCTAAACTGACACATGCCTTCAGTCCTAGGATTCTATATGAGGACTGAAGGTTCAGTGCCAGCCTGGGCTACAAAACAAAACTTCATCTCAACACCCACCGCCCCATCAAACAAAAAGAAAACAAAACAAGCCCCAGAGCCCAAACCAAATGAAATTAGAGCGTCATGAAAAACTTACGTTCCCAGGATTTACCGTCTTTCCCCTTCGTCTGTCATCTGTCTGTTTTCTATCCATATATCTCCTTCAATTAATTGAAAATGAGAGTGTAGGTTTGCAATTTGCCTATTGGCTCATCAAATGTGTATTTACTAAATCCTGGCCATTATGAAATTGCTATTGTGTTTCTACATATTATCTGCCTGCCTATCTATCTATCTATCTATCTATCTATCTATCTATCTATCTATCTATCTGCCTATCTGCCTATCTGCCTATTATCATCTATCTGGATGTATTTAATAAAAACATTCATAAAACACTTATTAATCAAAGTACAGGAAAATGTATGGATCTTCTTAAAGTAATATGGCCATCAAATTTGTTGGGTCAATCAATATTTCTTTTTAAAAACAATCATTGAGCATTTATGGTACAAGGAATGTTCACAAATACATGTTGGCTGGGCAGTTCCTTGGTGGAAGGCCGTGGAACCTTTCAGAGGGCAGCCTAGCTACAGGAGGTGAGCATTGAGGTTTTAGTTGCATCTCCACTTCCCGTCTGTTCCAAGCTTTGTCTTCCATCAGGATGT
This sequence comes from Rattus rattus, assembly GCF_011064425.1. Classification (NCBI taxonomy): domain Eukaryota; kingdom Metazoa; phylum Chordata; class Mammalia; order Rodentia; family Muridae; genus Rattus; species Rattus rattus. The sequence goes on along the minus strand of NC_046162.1, from coordinate 10,297,177 downwards.
GGGTCAGCTGACCACTGCTGCCCCATGGTGCTGGCTGGGGCTCTGGTTTCCCCTTCATGACAGACAGCAGCCTTCAAACCTTGCAGCCTAAAGACATCTCCTTAAGTTGCTTCCAGCCAAATGCATTGTCACAGCAACATGGAACAGAACAGAAACCTGTTGTTCCTCAAAACACCTGCTGTGTGCAAAGCCTCTATGGAGAGCTGCCTTGCAGGGACCTGCTCTGGGGATCCCCCATGTAATTTCCCACAGTTCAGGTCACCATCTAAACTCATGTCTCCTTCCTGTTCCTTTTCTGTCTTTCCTACCAAGATGTCAGACACCAGGGTGCTTTGTCTGACTCATTCCCTATTCTATCCCCAGTGCCTGGTGCATAGTAGGTGCTTTGTAAAAAAAAAAAGTTGGGCAATGAATGTTGTCAGATTAAACACTAGGCAGGTTTCATCAAGTACACCACTGGTTTTCTTTGTAAATCTACCGCAGTTTGAGTCCCTGCAGATTAAGTCTTAGCATTGTATCTCAGTTTAACAAGTGTTAAGTTATGTGCCAAGAAAAGTTGTTGTGTACCTTGAAAAGCTCGTGAGGCTGTATTCTGACATTGCTGGCAATTAGGAAATGTCAGGCAAAGGCAGCGTTCCCAAGTTCAACCTACTGATTCAATCACAATTGATTTTTTCCAATAGTATTTCCCTCGATTTCATTTACTCCCGTTTCCCTGCCTCATGGTGTTCCATCCATGCCAGCCCTCAATCCTATTAGTGTCAGAGCAAACTAAAGAGGGGGCTGGGTGTGTTTAATATCCATGAATGACTATGTTGTGTTGATACGAATAGTAAAAATCTTTGGCTCTGCAAAGGCAAAGTAACCTTAGTCATCTCCCACCTAGTCTCACAACATTGACTTGTGTGTTACAAAGAGACCTTATGCCACAGACATGTCATTTCATACTTGTTATAGTTTACTATACCCTTAATACCAGCACTTGGGAGGCAGAGGCTGGTGTACCTCTGAGTTTGAGGCCAGCCTGGAGTGAGCTCCAGGACAGCCAAGTGTCTTAGTTAGACTTAAGGTTTCTGTTCTCTTATAAAAGAAAACATTTAATTGGGGCTGGCTTCCAGTTTCAGAGGTCCAGTCCATTACCATCATGACATTGCTGTGGATCCAGGGTTCTCAACTCTCCTCATGGTGCCACACTTTAACACAGTTCCTCCTGTTGTGCTGACCCCCAACCATAACATTACTTTAGTTGCTACTCTGTAACTGTAACTTTGCTACTGTTGCAAATTGTAATGTAAATATTGATATGCAGGGTATCTGACCGTGGTCCCTAAAGGGTCACCAACCACAGGTTGAGGACCACCGCTGCAGAGCGAGAGGGAGAGTTGTAATTAACATAGACCAATCACACGTATTTTTCCTGTAATGGCATTTCCATGCATATCTGTCCTACTGTGATCATATATATTCACCCCTTACCCTCTTCCTTCTCATACTTCTGCTGGCTTGCCCCTCTCTTCCTGCTAGTGTCCTTTAATTTCCATGGTTTTTGGTTTGTTTGCTTGTTTGCTTGTTTTTGGCAAACATATTAGCTTAATCAGGGTCACCCATAAAAGCGTGGGTGAGGGGTTGTTTACAGGAACGTGGGCAACTCTCCAGTGTCTACACCACTGAGGAAGACATCTCTCCCTCAAGTAGGGGCCTTCCCTGGGTTTTGACCTTTGACCTCTGCGTGCCCTGTTGCAGCAGCTTCTTTTATCAAGCAGCAGCTGTATGTGAGCCCTGGTGTAAGGTGTACTGAGGTGGGAAGTGACCAACATTGATAATGCATACTACACAGTCATGGTACACCAGGCATTTGATGTGCTACCTCCTGTACTCTCTTCAACACTATGTAAAACAGGTGGGTTTATCTGTATTCTAAAGATGATGTCTGAAGGATCTTTGTGTTTTATATATAAGCAGGCATAGGCTCTATATTTGATGCCTAGAGAGGGCAGGAATCAGATATGGTCTGACCCCCAAGCCTGGAATCTTTCTTACATCCTAAGTAAAATGGAATTCTATTTTGAGTACTGCCACTGATAAGAGGTCACAGCTGCCTGCAATGGAATGCTGAAAGTGGGTTTCAAGAATGTAATAAAACGGAGAGGGTAGGAGTGCTGTGATTGCTTAGTCATGCCTGCATGGAGACCTGAGAGGGTGGCAGTGCTGTGATTGCTTAGTCATGCCTGCATGGAGACCTGAGAGGGTGGCAGTGCTGTGATTGCTTAGTCATGCCTGCATGGAGACCTGAGAGGGTGGGAGGTGCTCTGATTGCTTAGTCATGCCTGCAGCGAGAGCAAGATAGATTGGTACTTATGAAACTCCTATCTCTGCTGTGAATAGGATAGAAGACCCTCAAAGGAAAAGTGATCTTGTAAATCAAGTGAGATACATATGATATAGCACAGGGGAATATAAACCAAATTGATAGATGGAGAAGGTCTCAAGTGTGAAGTGTACAGCATATGGTGTTTGCATATATAGTAGGAAATTAACATATCTTTGCTTAATGAATAAGTGAACCTCCAATGGAATAGTTGAAAGAATGTGACAACTTCTGATTCGAGATTCTCCGAGCTCTGCCCTTTTTGTTAAGTCCGAGTGCCTGAGACTATGCATAAACACCAAAGTCAACTGAAGTTCTTTTAGTTTCCTTGCTGGAATGCTAATCTAGAACTGCATTTTAACAGCATATCTTTGATTTATTTTCAAGTCACAGTGGGTGTAACAAAGGAAAATGTGATCTATTTGTATTTTTGCAAAGCTGCTGTAGAAAATGGGGGTTGCTATTGTTTAGTGTCCTTATTGTAAGCTTATTGCTGTGTGTGTGCTGTATGTGGGAGGGGTGCACATGCCACACGCACATCGCCGGTATAGGTTGGCTTCCTGGAGTCCTTCCACTCCTCATACAGTGTTCTAGTTTGACTATGTAGCTGTGACAAATGCCATGACCAATGCAGTTTAGGAGAGGAAAGCATTTACCTCGTTAACGCTTCAAGGCTGCAGTCCATTAGAGGGAAATCGGGGAAGAAATTTAAGCAGGAACCGAGCCAAAAAACCACAGAAGAATGTTGCTTGCTGGATTACTCACAGGATCAGGCTTGGCTAACTTTCTTATACAGCTGAGGACTTACCTCCTACCTAGGCAATGCTGCTGCCCACAGTGGGCTGGGCCCTCTTGCAGCAGGTAATAATCAAGACAGTCCCCTACAGACATGCTCAGATGACAATCTGACTTAAGCAATTCTTTACTTGAGGCTTTCTTCTCAGATGACTCTAGTCTGTGTCAAGATGAAAAAGCTATCTAGGACACATGAGTTCCGGGAATTGAACAAAGGTCACTAGGCTTGTGCAGCAAATGCCTTTACCCATTGAGCTGTCTTGCCTCAGTCTTCTTAATATAGAGAATAACTCCTGGACTACAAATTTATTCAGATCTTTTTATCTTGTTATCCAAGAGGCACTGTGCTAAACTCTTTGGCCTTTAGAACCTTTATTTCAGGGGAAGGAAGAAAACTGTCCAAATAGGTAATAGATAAAAATAAACAAGGAATGCTTTTTAAGATAAATATAATATGGGGTAAATAGCTGAGGTAAGATGGTGAGAAGCAGCAAGGTTGCCATGAGGAAGTGACAGGGAGGGAAAGAGTTGTGAGTAAGGAGGAATGGGAGCCATGAGAGGGCTGGGTGGAGATATACTCGTAGTCAGAGGCCCGTAAGGCATAAGCACGGTTCACATACTTGTGAAAATAAAGGAGACCAGTAGGGCTGAAGTATGGTGAGGGACAGGAAAGGTTATATCAATAAATGTGAAGAAATGTCGTTCAAAACTGAGAACAGAGTAAAGTACCAGCCATAGGCTGTAGGTGGAACATTTAAAAAGAGTGTGTGTGTGTGTGTGTGTGTGTACATAGTCATGCACGCACATGCCATAGCATGTATGTGGAAGTCAGAGGACAACTTTCAGAAGTCAATTTGAGGCAGGGTCTCACTTTTTCCTGCTGCTCTGCTACACAAAGCCTGGGGTGTGGGCTCCTGGGCATTTTGTAGTCTCTGCCACTTCTCTCACGTTGGGAGTGGTGTCTGCCAGCATTACAGAGGCACAACACCACAGAGGCTCTTTGTGTGGGCTCTGTAGATGGAACCCAGGTCATCAGGCTGTGCAGCTGGATTCTTTCCCCAGCATCTCCTAGCCCCTATATGTGAACCTTTGAGTCACTGCTAAGTCTTTCACATTGTTAGATATCTACCAAGACCTTAGTGTGCCTCAGTGCTTGATCTGGCCATCCAGTGGCTGTGACATTAAATATTAGTCCTTTGAAAAATTCTTTAAGATCAGAGTTCTTTGGGCCAATAGATGAGAGACTAAAAAGCTGTAGCAAAGCCATTTGTAAGTTTATTTATTTCACTCTTCCAAGTCTATGTGTATGTGTGTGTGTGTGTATATATATATATATATATATATATATATATATATATATATAACATCTGGTGTATCAATTATTGATATCTAGGGAGAAATAATATTCTGAGAGAACTTTCAAATATGTAGTGGATTAATGCTTACCTGGCCCTACTTAATCACTTCTTACGGCGATAAACTTATTATCCTGTTTCCAGCCTGATTTCATTGACAAGGAGTTATATCCATTCCAGTATTCCCAGCCAAACTTTTTAAAACAGCTGCCAAAGGAAGTCAAAGCCAATGTCATTAGTAATTTCCTTCCCTCTGTTGCCCAGTAGCCCCCACCTTCTAAACTCAGCATCGCTAGTCCGTGTCACAGTGTTGAGTTACAAGCAACAGAAATCAGTTCTATCAAATATAAGGGGAAACCCCCACCTTTTGGAAGAATGTGGGTTGTTCATAGAACTAAGAATTATCTGAGTGTCCCAGCTTGGGAAGGCAGGCAAACAGGCACTACTCCTTTCTCTCATCTGTCTTCCCCTTCCCTGCTTTCAAGATGGTCTTATTACTTAGCATAGACTGACTCTGAACTCACTGTCCTCCTGTTTCAGCGTCTGGAACGCCAACAGTACATGATGCAGACATGCACTGTTTTGTGATTTGAATATAAAATGGCCCCTATAGGTTTGTGTGTTTGAACACTTGGCCCTGAACTGGAGGTGTTGGGGTGCGGGGTGATCGTAGAACCTTTAGGAGATGAAGCTTCTGTTTAAGTGAGTGAACTTCCTGTTTACTCATTGCTTCCTGACTGTGATCACAGTATGAGCAGCTCCTTCTCCTGCTGCCACCATGGACTGTATCCCTTCAAACAATAAGTCAAGATAAGCCCTCCCTTAAGCTACTTCTTGTCACAGTGATGGAAAATTATTTCTGCACGCGACCATGCTCAGCATCAGGTTGTCTAACTATATTTTTTCAGAGATTCCTTGACAACATGAATCAATCTAGTCATTTTTCTCTCTTTGTGCCCATTTAAGTTTAAGGGTCCACACTGAGTCACATCTTCAACCCTGGGCCCGGAAGGAGGTAGATGTTTTATTTGTTGGTTTCATCAATGCTATGGGTTGAATTCCACAGATGGAAAGAGATCCACAGAAAGAAACCACTGCAATGACTAAGTAGAGTATAGGTTCCCAGGTACTTCAAAGGGGACGCCAGCAAAGCCCATTCTCCTTCTAAATATCCTATTGTCTGGTGTTATTAGACTTTGACATCTAGTCCTTTCCATACCATTAAATTTCACCAATGTGACAATGCTGTCTGCATGGCCCTTTGGCCTCAACCCTTGGAGTGCTTTTTTTACAGTGGAGGCGTTTTCTCTGCGGTTTTATTAGGCACAGTCATGAAACTAGAGCATTTCTCCATCAAAAATTGGTTTGCATGATCATGAAGATTGATATCCAAGTAATCATCGTGGAAGTATCATGCATTCCCAAGTATTACTGGCCATACAATGTACCACTAAGGAACTGTGAAAAGTCACATGAGCACATGGAGAAGTGTGTTTGAAGAAAAATGGAGAGAACATGCTTGTTTGGCCAGAGGGAACAGTCACAGGATGTGAGGATCCATATAGAAGGATGTATGAAAAGCGTCAAAGACCTCTGGAAGAATTCAGAAGTGAGACTGGGAGCTCTTACCCTGAGCCTGATAACTGTTTTTTAACAGGTGTCTTGTGAGTTGCTGGGGTGATGGTTAGGAGAGACCTTTACGATAAACTGAAGAAGTGCTCCAGCAATCTTAAGCACAGCTGCCACTACCTTACCCATGAAGCCTTTGTTCCAACCCTTCACCAGAGTCTTTTGAGGGTTGCTAGGAAACCGGGGATGCTTGAGCAGTTGTGATCTGATTACAATAATCTTCTAGGTTTCCATGGTTGGAGGAGGAGCCAGGCTGGGCTGGTGCCATAGTCTCTTACCTTACTGTGGAGTACAGTGAGCTATAAGTGTCTTTCAGTTGTGTGAATTCAACTCTGTGATCTCAGTTCAGGGATGAGGAGAAGGGAGTTGGTGGTGCTGGGGGGAGGGCAGGAGTATGAGCTTGTAACATAAATAATTCAAGTGTTCCTGTCCCCCTTCTACACAATGAGCATATGCTGGAAGTGAGACGGGAGACATGCGTCTGCTTCTGCCTCAGACACATTCACTTCCCACGAGCTGCTCCACAGTGTGATTCTAGCATTTAAAGATATGCATTTTTCATATAACTTGGCCCCTAAATACAAGCTAGTTATATCATCTGGTACTCAACCAAAGAAACAGCCATCCTGAGGAAGTTAAGCGGCACATGGCTGGAGCTGCCCCTTCTGGCCTCAGCTCTCTGCCTAAGATGTAAGCCCTTTCTTGGTAGTCATGGGTGGCACCATATGGTTTTGCCCATTTTCAGACTTAGGACCTCACTAGGGATCAGAACGGCTTACATATTTATTCTGTTTCTGCCGCTGTCTCTTGAGAGCACAGATAATGTTCCCAGGTACCCTCATCTAGTTAGCAAATCCTCTGTGAAGAATCCTTTGTCTTTGACCTGGGTTCATATTTGGTGGGATTTTATGAGTTGAGTTTCAGATGGTCTGTTGAGCTTGGGATTTCCCAGGGTGGCTCTCCTTGGCCTCCAGGCAGGCTCCTTTAGTCAGGGGTCTGTCTATTCCTCTGGAGTCTGTCTTTAAAAATGAATGTAGTACTCTATCTGAACACACCCATGTGTACATGCAGGGAAATAGTCAAGAATCTAGAGCAAGTGTCGTATGTCCTCTATCCTGCATCCCCTTCCTCTCTTCTCCAGAGGCATCCACAGGGTCAAGCTGATGGTCTAGTCTCTCAGATATATTCTACGAATTTGTTAACATTTATAAATACTTCCACACCCTGCTTCGCCTCTAGAGTGGACACCTCACTGTCCTTGGACTTCTGTAACAATGTCCTACAGTCTAGGTGGCGTAAACATCAGAATATTTTTGCCTAATGGTTCTGGAGACTGGAAGGTCAAAACAAGGTATTGGCAGGTGAGTTTCTGGTGAGGCTTCTAGGAGGCAAGAGAGAGAAAGAGGATTCTCTTCTTTTAAGACTCTCTCTGTCACTTAGCTATCATCTTCTGCTCCCAATCCCTAAATACAGTCATGTTATGTACCAGGTCTTCAGTATATGGGTATGGAGGCAGAACCCAGAACTTTAGTCTGTAGCGGTAGATGATGGGATTCTTCGGCCAGTAGGTTTGGCTTTTATTCCCTTTCCTGAGGCATGAATAGACAATTCTGGATTACTGGTACTAGGTAGGACTATAAAGGGGAGGGCTGCAGAATCCAAATGCAACTGCAGACATCCTTGGGAACGCATGAGGACCTCAACAGGTAGGCCATGCTGGCTCGCAGATGAGCTGATGCCTTGCTCAATATAGAGAGTATGAGCTCATGAGCCGTTGGCTCTCAGGATGAGAGGGACACACAGGTTAGGAGGTGGGGCCCCAGGCAGGAAAGGGAAGGCGACAGCTCTTCTTATTCCACTCTGTATATTTTGCCAAGTCAGTTTCTCATCCTTAGAAACCCAGGACCCCAGAGAGCCTGAGGCCACAGCGGGGCTGTAGATGTCCCCCAGAATGCAGCTCTGGCATGCCCTGCTTTCCACTCTGCAGTCCCCTTCCCCATCCAGAGACCTGAGACATGGCCCAGTTGAGCTTGTTCTCACCCCATCTTTATACCCAGTTTCCATTACTCCTTCTGTGTTGCATTCATCTCAGATCTCTTTCCCCTTGCTTACATTGCTAAGTTCCTTTCCTGCCTTTTGGTTTTCTTTACTGAATTGCCTTGGATTTTGTGCCTTTTAACTTCCACAGGAATGTTTGTTTTCCCATCTAACTGGAATGAAGACTCTGAGGGTTCTAAACACTTCTAAGTGCCCCACCCCCCCGTCATGTCTCACATGTACCATGCTCTCTGCACACTGAGTGAATGCTGCACAGGATAACATAGTCTCTTGCCATCTTTGGAGAGAAGAATGCAAAAGGAAAGAGAGGGGCCTTGGGTGTTTTCTTCTGAAGACCCTTTGTTACTCCTCTCCTTTCCTCCCTGTTTGTTGTTAATGGAATGTGTACTATGTCTGTACTGGACACACTGGTCACACTGTGTGCTAGTCTTCATGGGAAGCTATTGTCTTAGAATCTGAAAGCTGCATATGCTTAAGTTTCTCATACCCCAAATGACAGCGTGTCTGCATACATCTTATGCGTATCTTCACATGCGTTTGAAATCCTCTGTAGGTTATTTATAATACTCATTGACACAATTTTTAAGTAACTGTTTCATAGTCTTAGTGAGGGAATAATGGCAAAAAGAATTCTTTACAACTTCAGTGTAGATACAGTCCATGCCACTCTCCAGTATTTGCAATCTGATTGATCAGATCTATACCTTCCGGTTGACCAGTGATGCCTGTTTATTATAGCTCTTATTTACATACAAAAGGAAGTTGTCACTGGTCTAAGGTTGTTTGTGGATTTGAAATCCTAAATGTATCTACTTTGTGTTTTCTTCACTCTGTGAACTTGTCTCTAGCATCTGTCTGCATGTCCCTGTCATTATGATAGTCAGTGGAATGCTCCAGCGATGATAAATACCTAGTGCCTACCTAACATAGAGGCAGGGGACTTTGTAAGTGTTTCTTATTAGAAGCTGCCTTAGCAGAGCCCTGGAGTCCAGGCTGGGACTGGAGCCCACACCATGAAGACATATATTCAGCAGGCTTACCCCACTCCCATTTGACTTTGACGCAAGTGGCCATGGACAATAATTTGAGAAATGTTGCATTTCATGTCCTGTCTGGCTAACTAATTCTTACTGTAGGGAAAGTAGTAGATAATTTTAACCCTTTAAGAGTTAACCATTCTCCACATCATATTTTGTGGCTCTGAGGATTGAACCCAATGATTTCTGCATGCTAGACAAGTGCTCCTCCCCTGAACTCTGTCTCCAGCACAAAGCCAATATCGCTTTGTAATGGTTTGATTTGTGAATATTTCTGCTGAGAAGAAAAGGAAGGCTTGGTTGGATAAACTGAACCTAGACAGGAGCTTCTGCGTGCAATGCTTCTGTTTACTCATGTCAAGGTTTTGAGAAAGAGGTCAATACAAGGGGCTCAGGGATTGGAGTCTTTGGGGTTGACCCTTTGCTAATGGAGTGACCTAGGGGAAGTCATAGAATCCTTCCCTCTTCCCATAGGAAATGGTATTGCTACCCAATGGCATAGATCTCTGTGCAAATGAGAGAGAATGATGCATATCAAACCCTTGGCAGGGTTTCTAGGGTAGCCAAGACAAACACATCAAAAGGACAAACAAACCAAACCTCATCTTCCTCAGTGCCATTGGTATAACATTGTGTCTGCATCCTACCCTTGTCTGGGGCACTTAAATGAGGCAGGTGTTGGGATGGATTTTACCAAAGAAGCACCTCACCAAGACAAGTGTAAGGGCACTGTGCAAATTCTTTTTTGTTTGTTTGTAAGGACAAGTAGCTTGGAACAATCTGTTACTTGGGCTGGAGCCATCTGAGATCCTCAGCACTATGACAGCCTGGTGGGAACTTGAGATCCCAACAGCTTGAATTAGTCACAAAGACAGGAGGGGAAGAGCAGGGGCACTTTGGAGGACAGCCCCCAGTGCTTGCAGGTGTATCTGGGTAACACTTCTCAGGGTTGGAGGGAAGTTCCCAGTTTCTTGAGTTCTTTTTGTGGTAGACAAGAGTAGACCATTCAGAAGCTGGGGAGAATGGCTGATAGTAGGGGCTAGTTTGGGGGATCAGCTCCTGCAGTGTTCAGTGGTAGAGAAACCCTCTGGGAACTGCATGCTCAGACACATCATCTCTGTCTAATGCTGACCCTGCTCAGCATTTCTCTTGTTGTTTTGAGACAGAGCCTCATATGACATAGGCTATCCCTGAATTTACTGTGTAGTAGCCATGGATGCCCTTGAATCTGTGATCCTCCTACCTCCACCTCCTAGATGCTGGGACGATAGGCTTGTGCCACTAATGCCTAGTTTTATACAGTGCTGGGAACTGAACTCAGGGGTTCTTGAGTTCTAGGCAAGCACTCTACCAACTGACCTATGCCCTCAGTCCACCACTCAGTGTTTCTTTCATCAAAGCGTACATGCCAGGGAAGGAGCTGTGCTTCCCCAAAGGTACTGGGATGTCCCCATGCCATGCTTCAGGAGAGTAGCATTATTGATCAGTTTCCCCTCTGTATTGCCTACCTGAAAGACTACAGGGGGAATTGATAACACTGAGACCCTCACTCCCAGTGCCTATTCGGTGACTTTCAGGTATCTCAGACATATGTACTATGTTGGGAACTTGAAGATCCTGGGGACAGAAACCTAATACAAGCAGAAAGAGGAATTTTCTGGGCCACATCTGACCTGTAGATGCTGCTAGACATCCAGTGTTTCCAGAACTTTGACTTTGTCTCTTCATCTGTAGATTTGTAACCCCCCTGACTTACTTTCTTTCTTTTTTTTTTTTTTTTTTTTTTTTTTTTTTTCGGATCTGGGGACCGAACCCAGGGCCTTATTCCCTAGACAAGCGCTCTATCACTGAGCTAAATCCCCAACCCCCTCATGACTTACTTTCTAGATAGGTTTTTTTTCCCTCTGAAATGACCAGATAGCTACTAGTGGGTATAGCCAGGGATTGTGATAATTGCTCCAGATCCAGAGATCCAAGGAGGGAAAGAGGATATTTTTCTACAACTGTGTTGAAAACTACAGAGAGGTTTCTGACTAGCCTGTGGGAAGGAATATGACCTGGGAAACAGTGCTTTGGTTGGCTAGTTAGGGGCTGAGGGGTGGGGCTTGAGTCAAGTCTGCCCAAACAGGAAGAGGAAGAGGATCTCTGTGCAACAGCACAGATGTCTAGCAGCATCTACAGGTCAGATGTGGCCCAGAAAATTCCTCTTTCTGCTTGTATTAGGTTTCTGTCCCCAGGATCTTCAAGTTCCCAACATAGTACATATGTCTGAGATACCTGAAAGACACCGAATAGGCAGTGGGAGATGAGGGTCTCAGTGTTATCAATTCCCCCTGTAGTCTTTCAGGTAGGCAATACAGAGGGGAAACTGATCAATAATGCTACTCTCCTGTGTGTGTGTGTGTGTGTGTGTGTGTGTGTGTGTGTGTGTGTGTGTGTTATATTTAAAGGTTAGATCTTTAGAAGCGATTCTAATTACATAACACCAAAAACTCACACACCTCTGTACTAATTTATATTTTTCCTGTATCCAATGTGTGATTGTTTATTTATATTTTGTTTGCTGCTTCAAATCCTTTGTGAAATGAGGTGGAATAAATAAATGATAAGATGTGTAAACTGACTGGAGAAATAAATCCGTGCATCTTTCCATACAAAAGGAAGGAGGGGTTGACTGAAGCCGCCGAGAGCTGAGCATGTGTTGAATGGGACATTTCCTTCGAAGGCTCAATTGTAAAGCCTTGGTCCTTAACACAAAGTTCAAGCTGGGGTGTTTGGGAGCTCACCATGAGGGCTCTTAGCCAGCTGATGGAGCTGTCCACGGGTGGATTTGTGATTTGTTGGCAGTGTTGGAAGGTGGGAGAAATGAAGAGGAGTCTAGTTGTTAGAGGAAGCAGCCTCCTGGACAGCTTCTGTGGAAGGCTGCATCTTGTCTCTAGGCCCCTCCTTCACACTCTTCCCTCTTTCTGTTCCTGGGCTGCCAGGAGATGAGTAGCCTCCTCTACCATATGCTGCCTCCCCCATTACCGTGCTTTCCTGAGTTTGCTTCAGGCTCAAGCAATGAAAGCATGAGGACAAACCGACACCCCTGGAACTGTGGGCCAAGGCAAAGCTCCCATTTCCACTGCGTTTCTCAGTCCTTTCACCATGGTAACAGAGTGTATTTGACTGATGCAGAATCTATGAAAGGCTAACAGTTTGTCTCTTGCTGGGCTCTGTGCAGCCAGGACCTCTGTTATGGGCATGGCTGTTGTAAGCTCGCACCTGCTTGAGCATGGTGGCACATACCTATAATATCAGCTCTTGGGAGGCTGAGGCAGGGGGATTATGAATCCAAGGCTGCCTAAGTTATATAATGAATCACTATCTCAAAACCCAAAACCAAATGAAACTAAAAATGCCCCTCCCAAACCCAGTCAAACCAAAAGGCACATTCCTCTGCGTGTAGATGTCAGGGCTTACATAATGCCTATGTCACATGCAGTTTAATACCAACATTTATGAAGAAGACAATGTCTTGGAGTTCATATCTTTCTCTACCACCCTGCCTTGCACTTAGATGTTCAATAAGTGTTTTTGACTAAATGAACTGGCCCACTCTACACTTCATTTGTGCTGTTTTCTCTGTCTTCTAAACGGCTATATCCTTCATGAGCACATGGATACATGTATCCACATATACACGTATACATACATGTATCCACATATACATGTATACATACATGTGTGGAGGTATGCAAGCATCTTCAGGCTCTGTTAAAGGCATGGAACTTGCCAAATAGACCAAGTAAGGGAGCCCTAGAGAGCTGCCTGTTTCTGTCTACACTGGTGCTGAGAACACAAACACAGTCAAAATTGGGTTTTGAAATATGGGTTCTTGGATCAAGCTGGGCTCCCTGTGCTCACAAGATAAACACTTTGTTGACTGAGCCATCTCTCAGGTCTCCAGTTTCTATTCAGGAATATTAAAAAAAATAATTATGTGGGCTTGCTCTCAGATGTCCAGCAAGCGCTCACCAGCCAGCTTTGACATCTCTATTTTTTTTTCCAGAAATGTTGCTGAGCCGAAAGCAATGCTTGCTTATTAATTAATTTTATTTATTTATTTAAATCTATAGTTCTGTAAAGAGAACCCAGAGTCTTGTGCCTACCAAGGAAGCCCTCGGCCACTGATCATGCCCCAGGTTGTAGGGAAAAAAATCAGCAACAGCATTGTATGCTGAGCTTCCAGGAGGGACCAGGGAGGAGCATGCGGCCATTGGGATGTTAGTAACAGACATGGGTTTGAAAAGTTCTTGGATGGCAGATCTCCGTGAACTGAATCATCTGGGCTTCCTTAGTGCCCAAGTCTCCAGTCAGAAAGCCGCAAGGGACCTATGTGTTTCACACACCATCTTGCCTCCTTGTTGTGCTTGGAAGACTTTTTCAGTGTTCTCCTGCTGGCGGCACCACCTCGATTTAGTTCCACAGATCCCAAGGCAAGGAAAATTCCCCTATTCGGGAGATGTTCTCAGGAAGTGTCGTTAGGGTTGCAGCGAGATAGGGATGTGGTAATGGTGAGTTATCAGTGGGCTATAGCCATGGAGAGCCAGAGAGCAGCGGGAGAAGGGCAGAGTCTGCCTTCAGTGACAAGAGGGCAAGTCTATTCCTAGAGGAGTAGAGGCCCACAGAAAGGGGACATGGTTTGGGATAGACTTTCTCCAAAGGGTATGTGGCCATGTTGTGGGGCAGTAGCTACTCTATACACAGAGGAAGTACATCTGAGGCCCATTTATAGGGAATCCTTGTATTAGGAAACCAAACCTTTTTTCAGGGAAGTGGACATTCTCAGTGTGCAAAACACAAACACATTCAAAAGCAGTTATTGGCAACATCCTAAGTTGGGTCACTTCAGATAAAGTGTAGGGGACAGGTGCTGCCTTTACAGGAACACCAGAAAGAGAAAAATGTCACCTCCATCCCTGATGTGGGTGAACAGCAAGGGAGATATCACGTGCCTCTTAACGGGGACATTGAGACAGAGTCTCTCAAAATCCTGGACTATTTTTATCAAAAGGAGAACTCAGTGTAAAACATTTGATGCCTTGAAGATAACTCATTGTCAGTAGGCCAATTTAAGTCTCATTAATCACAGGAAGGGAAGAACTCCCTGCCCCTTGAAGCTGGTAGTGACCAGCTGTGAGCGGGGCAGGGGGTGTTTCCCATAAATGGAACTCAAGTGGTCTAACTATGCAGAGATGGGGCGACTGGGCAGGGACTTCTCCTGACTCACACGTGCCAATCTTTGGCTTTGCAGCTGGCCCTAGATCTAGTTGAGTGGAGGATCGTCACGGACCTCTCTGAGTTAGTTTTGAGGAAACACGAACTTTGAAGCAAGACGGTCTAGTGTCTATTTATTGATTTCCCATCTCTATTTATTGGTTTCCGATTTATTTATTTTTTTGCCAGACAGTAGACTAAGCACTTTGAATGTAAACTTGAACTCTTTATAACACTTCCAAAAGTTGGAGGACTTTGTCTCTTTTAAAGATGTAAAACTTGAAGTTTTCAGATGTTCATACTTGAGAGAGCTGGGATTGGAGCTCTGGTCAAATCAGTTCCAAACCAACCAAGCTCTTTAACTATTGCATGGCAGTGTTTTCAGTGGAGTCAAATCATATCAGTAAGGAGACAATTTACTGATGAGGGAAGCAAGGGCAATAGAATATACAAGAAAACCAACACTAACTATTCATCCTACATGCTCAAAGAAAGTTTTTGGTGATACTATTTTGGTATATTGTTGTCTTCATGTGCTTGGACTGTTCTAACTATAAACCACACAAGCCCAGTGGACAGCAGTGGACACTGAGATGCTCAGGCTCTATTGCCAGGTGAGGCCTGCTTTCCCATAGATGGTACCTTGTTGAGTTAAACATGGTGGTGCATGTCTACGATCCTAGCACTTAGGGGGCAGAAGCAGGACTGTTTTTCAGGCCAGCATGGGTTATACCTCAAGACTGTAGGCAAAACAGTGGTGCCTTCTCACCACTCTGGCATTGTGGAAGAGCCCAGCAGGCTCCCTCAGTCCTGCCTGCTAAGGCCATGAATGATCTTTGTGAGGTCCTGTTCTCATTGTCTAGGGACTTCCCAAAGTCACCATCTCCTCATGCTGTCACTTTGGAGGCCACAATTTCAACATACAAAATTTGGGGGAGACAGAATCATTAAGATCATACCTAAGATCCTTTTAGAATTAACTTCCAGTGTCATACTTGGAAAAAAAAATCACATATCCACATAATAAAACCCAGCATTGTCGTGTTTTTCCTAATGCTCGTTATGCCTCAAACATTTAATTATTGTTGCATATGTTTACAATCCATGCTGTTGAATAACTCCACGGTGTTATTATATGGCTCCAGATGCTCTCTTCACCTTCTGTCCCTCCTTCACCCCTCCTCCTCCCTCTCCTCTGTTCCTTCCTTCCTCCTCTTTTCTATTTCTCCTTCCCATTTCCTTCTCCTGTCCTCTTCCTCTTCCCTCTCTTCTCTTCAATTCCTCTTTCCTCTCTTGCTGTTCCCTGTCTTTATTATTATGTTTTATTATTTTTATTTATTATTTCCATTATTTTTGTTACTATTATTATGTCATGACCCGGAGCTAGAATCTTACAACATAGGCTCTGCTAGCTCCTCCAAATTCTCCTGCTTAGGAGTTCTGGGGCTGTAAGCATGCACCACTGTGCCTGGCTGTTATGGTTTCTTTATCTTTAAAATGTGAATGATATTTCCAACCTTACAACTTTGTGGAAAGATAATGTTACTAGGTGTCTGACATGTGCTAAATATTCAATAAATATTTATTCCTTTATTTCCCTGAACCCAGACAAATTCCCTAGAAGCAGAGCCTGAAATGGGAATTCTTGTGCAAGGCACTTCCTGGGGGAGCACCCCCAGAAGGGCCCTGGAAGGAAGGCATGGTAGTAAAAGAGAGGCAGGGGACAAAAAAGGACAGGTCTCAGTTGAGTCCAAACCTTGGCCTGTCCCATGGGGTGAGCTGGAGTGTGAGGTATACCAGTTAGCCTTGTGGTTCACCCATGGATTGGCTTTTGATATCTCTGTGACAGTGGTCATTGGTTGTGGGTCCTTGCTGCAGGTAAGGACGTGAAACTTTTGCATGTGGTGAGACATCTTCTCTTTAACTATGTGTGATGCTCTTTCCAATATGGCAGTCCAAGCCGTGCGTGGCAATGAGGAGGCTGTCCGTGTACACATGTGTCATTGACATAAAATAGACATCAGATTGTGAAGGCTTCATATGAAAAATTGATGTCAACATTATTTTTGCGTGTATTTCTATATGTATGGGTACATGCTTATGCATGTACAAGTGGAGGTCACTAGACAACTGCTGGCATCATTTTCCAGGCAACATCTACTTTTTTGAGACAGGATGTTTCACTTGCCAGTTAGGCTGGGCTCTCTCGCTGGTGAGCCCCAGGAAA
This sequence comes from Rattus rattus, assembly GCF_011064425.1. NCBI lineage: Eukaryota > Metazoa > Chordata > Mammalia > Rodentia > Muridae > Rattus > Rattus rattus. The sequence continues at coordinate 10,280,449 of NC_046162.1, read as the reverse complement.
GCCTCCTGCCTCTGTTTCCTTAGCATTGTATTATAAGCACATGCCCCCCACATCAGACCTTTATTTTTTTAAATTGAAACTCTCTCTCTCTCTCTCTCTCTCTCTCTCTCTCTCTACACACACACACACACACACACACACACACACACACACACACACACACACACACTGATGCGTCTGTATTTATTTTAAGGGTAATACCCAGACAAGCTTAACTTGAAGGTGGTAGATGTAGAAGATGTGGGAAAAAAATAATCATCAAACTAGCTCCCCAAATATGTGTGACCTCCTCCCTCAGGAGATCTTAGCTCTGTCAGGACTTGGCCTAGGATCCTCATTTTCTGAATTCTTCTCTTTGAGTTTAGAAAAGGTTTGTCTATCTTGCAGGCTTCCAAGACAGAGAATAGTTTGGAGAAGAAAAATACATGCTAGCTTTGTTTCCAGTGTCCCCCCCCCACACTCCCATGCCTGCAGATCCCCCAGCCCATGCTTCAGTAGTTGATTTCAAAGAGACGAACCCCACGGAGTGGGTGGGTTAGGCAGCAGTGTGCTGAGCGGCAAGGCCGTGCTGATGAGGAAGCAAACAATGAGGTACCAGGGGCTGCTCAGTGAGTGGACTGAAGAGATGTGGAGGTGGTTGTGGGAAGGAGTAAACAGGAGTCCATCTGCTCCCAGTGTATCAAAGGCAGAGCTTCCCTTGGTCAGGGGTGGCAGAGGATGAGCCTTCTTTCACTGTATGTAGGAAGACACACTTCCTAGTTACAGAAAATGTCAGTCTGGCAATGGGTGTGCCAAATTAGGGGGACGTGAAGTAGAACTGCCTGCAGCAGTCAGACCAAGATGCTGTCGTCCAGCCAGATGCACTGACTCGCCATCACCTAGTCTGGAGTTACCTTGTCTGCACACTCCTCATCTCCACAGTCATGCATTCAGCTCCAGGAGCCCACCTGGGTAGGGCTTGCCTTCACACATGCGGCTTTTCCCTGGTGGGTCTGAGGATGCAGCTCAGGTCCTCACACTTGCAAGGCCAGCATGTTACTGACCAACCATCTCCCCAGCCTAACATCATTAGTTTTTGTAAGTGAATTATGTCTTGTCATAGTAGCATCTTGAACATAGTGGGCTAAGTTAAGCATTTTGTTAAAATTGACTTGTTTCTTTGTGTTTTATATGTGATTGCTTGGAAATTTGCTTCATCTCTCCCATATCTCTATTGGACAATATCGCTCTAGATCAGAAGTGACAAGTCATGTTTTTTAATAAAAAAGTTATTTTAAAGGGAGAGAGAGCAAGTCCTTTGATCTCTGTAGTTCTATAGTTCTGCAAAAGAATCAGACATGGATCAAGTGTAAATAAAAGGGAATGGCTGCATTCCAATAAAACTTTATTTACAAAGTCACTGGGTTTGGCCCCTGAGCTATAGAAAATGACTTTTTGGTGACCTTGCTCTAGAAAATAAATTAGCAAGCTCTGAGTTGCCAGGCTTAATATGGGCTCTAGGAGTTGTGTTCCTGAATTAATGAACTAGTCTGGTGAAAAAAAAAGGGGGAGACATCAATGGTTCTTTTGGGACTTCTCAGTTATGCATTAGGAGAGGCTGGCTAGCCTGCGAGTCCCAGGGATCTGTTTCTGCCTCCCTAGCTCTTAGACTCCAATGTGTGCTGCTCTGCTCAGCTTTTTGCACAGGTGCTGAGGTGCTGGGAGTATACTTCAAGTCCTAGTGCTTCATGGCTGGCACCTTGCAGACTGATCTCCAGAGCTCCAGAAGGCTTCTAGCATTTTCTCTGTCTTTGTCTTTGGCCCCTAGCTTCCTTGCTTAGCAGTAAGAACTTTACTTCTAATAGCTTGGACCCTAAGATTCTCTCGCTACAGAGGCTAAAGATGGGGAAATGCACAGACGGAAGGAAAACAAAGCCAAACATTTACTCCGTTCTCAGTACTGGAGGGGCGGGACATCTGTACATCAATATGTCCTGGGAGAATGCTGCTTGCTATTCTGAAGGTCTGGGCAACTGGTCTACTGTGGAAGATTGGAGGCACTGTCTTGAGGACTTAATGATTTTAAAAAATGACATATTCCCCACAGCTTTTTGCTAACACAAACATAAACATACACTTTTTCAATTGAGAGCAATTAACATAGAGTGCCTTAGGCCAGGAAATAATTAATACAAAATTCTGGAGAAACTGCAGCTCCATGCCTCATGTTTTCTCAAGGTGGAATTGCTTTATTGAAATGATCTTGTGATGTCTGGAGACCTCTCTGCAGCCTGCTTAGGCTGGACTTGAATCTCTCCACTGGATCCGTGTATCTCCCCTTGCAGCCCTGTGGCACGGTCCCTCTGTATAGATACAGAAAACCTCCCAGAGGGCCCTGCAGCAGACACGTGGTTGATTCTTTCCTAGTTGTTCTCGTGGATGTTGGGGTCCTTGACTCCATTGTTCCCACCCCCCTGTCAAGTGTTTCTGCTCCATGGAGTCAGGATTGACATCTTCCTTCTTGCCTTTCATAAACGTCCATTGAATGCTCACCATGTGCTGAGCCCACGTGAGTCTGGCACAGCGCTTCAACTCACACGCTGATGGAGAAGAGGACCAGGGAATCGGTCAGTGAAGTATGCAAGGTCAGGGAGCGATAAAGGCTGTGAATACAGTAAAGAAGGGAAAAGGAATGTAGTGGTGGCGAAGGTGAGGTGTTCCTCTCAGGAAAAGCAGGCAAAGAACTTCTGGAGGAGATGCCCTCCCAGGATGCTTGACAAAATTGGAACAGAAGCAGATTCTCCAGTGACCGCTCTGCACTGCCTCTTACCCAGCCACTTGTCTGTCTGACGGACATCCTCTTGTTAATGTCTTGACCACACAGAGAAGTAGAACTACGAGACTGACACACAGCAGATGAGACCTCAGGCTCAGGAAGATGATGTCTTTATCCAAGGGCACCTAGTCCATTAGTGTGCAGACGGGGTTTGAACCCAGACACCTGGCCTCAAGTGCTCTTAGTCAACTGCAGGTATAAAGACTGGGTGAGCAGAACTTTTAGTTACCATGGCACAAAATGGAGAGAAATGGCTGAGAGTGGGAAAGATTTATTTTACCTTGTGATTTCAGGGGACTCGGTATATTTGGTTGGTTCTGAATTTCTGGGCCTGAAGTGGAACTGAGCTCCAAGAATTGAAGGACATGGTGAAGCCAGCTGCTCATATGTCCATGAGGACACAGAAGAAGCAGGAAGGGCTGGGGCATGACCCTTCTTTCCATAGGTGTGCCCTGCCTTTTTCCTCATTTCCATCACATTTCCAAAACGTCCTCTCATTGAGTCCCCATGAATGGCTTAATCAACCGCCATGATTTCAGAGCTCTCAGCAACCCTAATCATCTCTCAGTGGCTCCACCTTCTGGTGCAAGCCTTCAACCTACGAGCATTAGGGAGTAAACTTTACATTCAAACCATAAGAAAGACATTGGTTTATTGAATATTTGATTCCTTGACTTATTGTCACCTTTCGCTCCTAGAGAGCCATTGATCAGTAAATGCTCAGCACGTTTAGGTAAGTCAAGTGAAGAAATTGAAAGGAAGATTGGAATCTGACCTAGCTAATAAATACATCAGGCATGTTCATACATGCCTGTTCATACATGCAATCATACATCATGTTGGAGAGCATCCCTTCTCCTCCTTCTCTTTATCCAACTCGCTCCTTCTTCTCATTAAAAGGAAATCATCCCCCACCCCCACCACCAGCAGGATTTATGCTTCTACAGTGGTGGCTTGTAACTTTTAGCAGCTTATAAAATCGGTCCCTGTGGTGGCCATTGGAAACCCTTCCTGAGACACCCTTTCGGTGTGCTTTGTCTCAGCTTGCTCGAGATGCTGTAGTGAAACACCACAGACGGGGTGGCTTGTCTACAGCTGACATGTATTGCTTGCAGCTCCGAGGTCCAGGCACCAGTGTAGCTGGGTTCTGGTCAGGATCCGCTTCCAGGCTGCAGACTGGCAACTTCTCCAGTGCCAGAGAGTGTGGAGAGGAAAGCAAGGTGACCAATGACTTATTTAAGGACACTCATTCCATTCATGAGAGTCCTACCATTGTGACCTCACCTAGTCTTAATTATCTCTGCAAAGCCCTACCTAATTTGTGGAGATTCACTATAGGGTTTTTGTGGAGACAGATAAACAGCGGTCTACAGCACAGTGCTATAATGAAACCCCAGACCAGGGCTGAAATAACAGGTGCTTATTACAGTTCTCACTTGTAACCTAATTATCTCCACAGCCCCATCTGTAAATACTGTTATGTTGAGTATTAGGGCTTGCCCTAGTGACAGATACTCCACAGAAGCGATCTAAAGAAGAAAAGTTTTGTTTTGACCTGCAGTTCAGAGGGAACTTTGACCATCTTGGTGGACGTGGAGGTAGGTGATTCCAGCCTAGAGGGAGCCTATGGTGTCAGTTGCTCACAGCTTATGGATCAGAAAGTCCACACAAAATGGGAGGTCGACCTCAGGTATAATCCTCAAGGCCTGTGTGCTGTATCTGTCAGCCAGGCCTGACTTCCTAGAGCCTCCACTTCCTCTCCAAACAGCACTGTTATCCGGCAGCCAGGTGCTCAGGCTCACAGGGAAAGAGAGCTTCAGTACATGTGCTTTATGGAGTAGAGTGGGGCAGGGACATTTGATCCACAGTGCAGGTGCGATTTGAGTTTTCTTTGACTTTTTCTTCTTAAGATTTATTTTATTTGTGCATGCATATGTATGTGTACATGTGCGTGCATGTGTGTGTTTGTGTGTATGTATATGTTTGTGTGTGTGTATGTGTGTATGTGGGTGTATGTGTTTGTGTGTGTGCTTGTATGTGTGTGTATGTGTATGTATGTGTGTATGTGTATGTATGTGTGTATGTGTGTATGTGTGTGTATGTGTTTGTGTGTGTGTGTGTGTGTGTGTGTGTGTGTGTGTGTGTGCACATGGGTCCTGATGCCAAAAGAGGGCATTAGATGCTCTGGAGGTGGAATATTAGGTGGTTTTGAGCTACCCGCTGTGGGTGCTGGGAATAAACTTCCGTCTTCTGTGTTAGTGGCGAGTGATTGTAAGTACTGAGCCATTTCTCTAGCCTTAAGCATCCTTTGACTGAAACTGAGTAGAGGACCTACATTCCCCTAGTACCTTTCTTCTCTCTTCCAGATCTGCTCCTGAATCACCTCTCCAGATATTTCAATTCCAAGGATGCACTGTTTGTAAAAATTCTCCGATCTAACCCAGTTGTTAGTGTAGATGAGGTGTTTTATAATGTGGACACACTCTACGGATTTTCTAGTTTCCTGTCGCTGGACAGTTGTTGCTTCTGCTTTCCGCTGTTCTAACTAAATTATGATAGCCTTCCCTCCCAGTGCTCCCAGTCTGTGTGTACCCACAAGTTCCCCTCAGGCAACATCTCAGAAGTAAAAATCACTTTTGATTCCTGGCCTGTTGAAATTACTTTCTGAAGTCTGGCATTTTATTTTGTGTGTCAGGAAAAAATTAGCACCGAGTGTGGCCCTGGGTTCAGAAGTGTGTGCTGGACATGATGCAGCTTCATAACAGATGTCCTGGGGTTACGCTGGGAGCCACGTTCTGTTGCCAGGTCAAACTCATGCCTGCTGATAATGCTATTTTGTATTTGCAATCCTTTTTTTTTCTGTTTTTTAAAAATCGTTTTCATCTGTTGTGCCACAGTCACGGCATGAAGTCAGTGGGAGGAGATGGATATAACTTCCAAAGATCGTAGAGTATACTGAGATTTAAAGAGGTTAAGTGACTCGTGAAGCTTGTGTGTGGAGTAAATGGGAGTACTAGAGACTGCATCAGTCAGCTATTAGTGACAACAGTGCTGTATAACAAATAGCCCCAGCTCAGCAACTTACATCAACAAGGAGCAGGCGGTTCCCTGGTAGCCAAGAGACATTAGAATATTCTCTCAGTATTAACAAAAAGCAGAGATGCTCAAGTTCCTCTAGAAAATGACGAAGTATTTTCATACAACCTATACAGTCCTCCTGTAAGCTGAAATGGTCCCTGGATCACTTTGAACATTTACCATAATCTAAATGCTATGGAAAGAGTTGTTATATCCTTATGACATAATCTAAGAAAAATGTCTATTTTCAGTATACATAATTTTTCATAAAACCTTTTTACAACTAGCATTTTCTTTATTCTTTAAAAAGATTCATACAATTTCATACATACAGGGTATCTGGATTGCATTCATACCTACCTGTTCCCTCCAACTTCCCCAAGACTCCCCCAACACATATACCTCCAAAATTTACTTAACCAATTAACTAATTATTAATTTATAACCAACCGAGTCCAGTCACTGCTGCTAACTGGTGTAGGAGCGTTGGTGTAGGGTCATCTATTGAAGCATGGACAAGCTATTTAATTTTTAAAACTGTTATTAATTTAAATTATTTATTTTGTGTGTATATATGCATGGACTTTTGCATGCCACATCATACATATGGTGGCCAGAGATTTTTTTTTTCCTTCCTGGGGGTGACAGGAATCAAACTCATGTAGGCCTTACAGCAGGCACCCTTACCTGCTGAGAGCCATGGTCCCTGCTCATACATGCTTTTGACTTGAAGGCTGGATGTCGCTGAAGGGGTTTCATCCTCCTGTGAATTGACTTTGAGGAGTGGCTTTAGATGATTTCAGAAAGGTCAGAATGGCCAGGAAACAGGGGTCTGAGCCACGGTGATGCCATGTGACGTCAGAAAGGAAGAACTGAGGCCACAGTCCACCAGCACCAGAAGGAAAGCTGCTGTTTATTGTAATGGGAAATGACCAGAAGGCTTTATGTAGGAGAGACATCATCCGGGTTAAGAGCTTATTTGGTTTGTTTGTTCAGCTCTGTGACTCCTTTATAAAAGACAACCTATAAATTCTTTATTTGGCTAATAATGAATTTGATCTCAAGGAGAGCACTGAGAGCTAGGAGCCACCAGGGAGGTGCTGAGCCTCTCCCAGTGGGTGAGTCTCACTGGTTCATTGGTCACATCATAGAATCATTCTACTCTCTGAGAAAATACTTGCTGAACACTCTCCCTCTTGGGTTAGCACTGGGAAAGACTGGCTGGAACCTTCACATGAAACCCTAGTCTTAATCCTCCACTGTAGCACTCAGAAAAACTGGGCCATACCTGGTTCCCAGACTCCTGGGTCTAATCACCAGGAAAGAAGGAAGCAACTGTTATTAGAGCTGTCCATCTTCCATTTACTCTCTGAGTTCCATTGTGTATCAGAGAAAGCTGAGGTTAGAGGACACAAAACGAGCATCAGTCAGGTAGACATAGACCCCATGCGCCATCCCTATGCTCTGCCCCCAGCTCTGCCCCCAGCTCTGCCCACATGCTCCACCCACACACTCACCTTTAGGCCAACAATCTCTGTACTCTAAATATGGAGTTTGGATAAGAAAACTAATGATGCTTATTTTGAATTAAAAAATGCCCTTTTCACAATTAAAAACCAGCCACACAAAGTGAGTTTACATTGAAAATTAACTGTTCACATGTAAAAGGTTCCCCCTTCAGGAGTAAGCATTATGACTTCTAATTATACAGTAGCCGGCACTACATATTTATGGAATCTTTGAAGAACTGTTATAAATAGGTCTGAGCAGGGCTTGCATTCCCTGTGTGTTTACTTGCCTGGTGTGCCCATTGGCATTTGGCCCTGATCTTGTTCAGCCTTGAACTCTAGTTATGTTCTCTTATGCTAATGAGTCATCTCCCAAGACTCCCAAGACAGGGTGTTCTCTGTATATTGTTCTCTTTTTCTCTGTCACGGGATCTAACACAGTCTGGGGCACTGGCTAATAAATCCGTTGTTCCTCTTCCCTCTGCTCTGTCCGTGACCTCCCGTCTCCTGTCTACTTCATTCTCCATCCCTCCCACTCCCTTGCCTTCTCCTCTTCTCCCTTCCCCTTCCCCATTTCTTTCCTACCTCTCCCCATTTCTTTCCTTCATGTTCTCTCTCTCCTTATCCCCTTTCCTTCTACAATCATTTTTATAAAGTGATTAATGTTTTGGCCAGAGAGCCAGTGACAGGTCCTGCTGAGACACTAGGTATGTAAGAACACTTGGTATACAAGTATGGGGATCTAAGTTCAAATCCTTAGCACCCACAGAAACATTTTTTACTTGTTCCTCTGATCCCTGCACTGTGGGAGGCAAAGGCTAGCTCATCACTGGGTCTTGTGGACTACCAGTTTACCTTCAGGTACAGTGAGAGATTCTGTCTGAAGGGAATAAGTCAGGGGAGTTATGGAATGGGACACCTGGCTTTATTCCTGGACTTTTGTGTGTACTACGAGTACATGCACACCCCTGCCCCACAATGATTCAGTGATGACTTAGACGGAATATGGTTATCAATGGTTTCCATCAATGGTTCCCATCTATGATCATTTTAAGTATTCCTTAGATTGATACTGAGTGTGTGTGTGTGTGTGTGTGTGTGTGTGTGTGTGTGTGTTATATACTTGTTCATGTCTTCATATGTATGTAGCTATGCATGCAGGTGTTACCTTGGTGTTTCAACCATTTATTAAGCAAGAAGCTTCTATAGACATCTTCTCAACACCATACCACTAATAACATTATGTCATCAGGGGGCATTTGTGTAGAAAGCTGCCCCAGCTGGAGGCTGAGGCCATCTGACTCTATTAAGCACATACTTGTGCTGGGCACCAGCCATGCACCCACGAGCATTCTTAGCACAGCCTGTCAATGCCATGCTTGAGCGTGACAACGGAAGCACAGGATGGTGAGATGAACTGTCCAAGGTCACCTTTGGAAGGCACCCTGCGGAAAGTCATTTACGAATCTGACAGTTACTGGCGGAGTGTGTATTTTGTGTAGAATATATTCAGTGTTGGGGTATTCTAGAATATTCCAAGGAATGAATGAGACAAAGACTAATTGTCTGAAGGGTTGGACAGACACCCATTACTGTTATTCAGCATAATGGGAGTTGTAAGTAAGAAAAGGGCCAGGCCCAAGTGAACTACAGAGGTACAGGAGAGAGGAGTCTGGGGAGGCTTTCTGAAAGAGGAGCAGCTGCCTTGTAAGGCCCTGAGCAAGGGTTTGACAGGCAGGTGGAGGGTAGAGAGCCTTGGCAGGAAAGGCATTCCAGAGGGAGGGACCAGAGTATGCAAAGGTGTGGACTTGGCAATGAGAATCAAGAAGGAAATGCAAATGCTCTGGAGGTGACGTCTGGATGGGGCTGGAGAAGTAGGAGGAGCCAGGTCAGGTAGGACCTGGTCTGATTCTGTCAGCGATGGGAAACTATACATCCTAGCTTACTTTCTCACCTAACCGGGCAGTTAGCACGCTCCAGCCTTGGTGCTAGGGGCTTCACGGTGTGTATTTTGGGCGTGTTGGGCATGCATACAGACGATGCACATTTGACTTGTGCCGAGATAGGAGGAAGACCAGAATAGAGTTGTATAGTGCGATAACAAGCAGCCAGCAAGGGAGTCTGTCTTAGAGGACGTGTGTCTGTCTCGGAGGAGGGGAGTCAGTTGAGAGAGCGGCTGGTAAGGCTGTTGGCAGGGGTGGGAAGGGCCTAAGGTCCAGAGGCACGATGCAGTGGTGTGTCCGTGTGAGGACAGCAGAATGACCAAAAGTAGAGATGAGGAGTTGGGGGACACCCTGGGGACCAATCCCAGATGGAGGCTGAGCAACATAAAGAGATGGAACTGAAGAAGAGGATGAGACTACACAAAGTTCAGGATTCTGACGGATAGAGTCCCACCATCCTGCCCAAGAGCGACCCGGGAAACGGCCCCAGAAAGCACAGGAGCACACAGCACTAGGACTCTTTCTCCGGTCACTGCTCTCCTGTGAGCCACATGGGTGCAGTCTTCATAGGTGCAGGCTTCAGTGAGCACCACTGTTTGAGCAGCTATTGCGTGTATCTGCACATACTTGCCCAGTGAGTCCTGTATTCCCGCACAGCTAGGACTGAACACCAAGAGACCTGGCCTTGGCCTAGGCAGAGTAATTAAAGTAGGATCAGTCTGGGCTGCCCTGTGGTGATGTCAGTGCAAAGCTCCCAGCACGGAGGCCTCTGGCTGGGGCTGGATTTGTTTCCTGAGGCCTGGCACTCTGCCTGTCTTGTCTGCACAAGCCAGGCTCTCTCTAGCCAGATGGAGGCCAGTCCCTTCTATCACCTGACCATGGTGTGCTGGGGCCATGCAGCCGCCGCCATTGCATACACAAGGTGCCCGTTTCCAGTTTCCAAGGCAGCAGCCCTAGAAGGCAGGAAGGGAAATGATGCTCAAAGAGGCCCAGGAACGTATCCATGGACTGTAGGATAGACTCGGGCTCTACCCCAGCTCAGTGGTCTCTGCGCCTCTGATCTTTCTGAGGTTATTCTGTTCTTTCAGTTGTGTGAATCATGTTTTCCATGTTCCCATGCTTATGGCCGAGTACTATACCCATCTCAGATTTAAGCATCAAAGTCCCGACCTCCACTCTTCCTGTTCAGAGGGCCATAGGGAGGGGTTGTGTGAAATGAGCTGATGAGGACAGGCCTCCTATGAGGATAGAAGAAGAGGGACCAGAGTTTCTCGTATTCCGTCCTTTGCATATATAATAGGAGGGGACAGAAAGAGAAGCCCTCATTAGGAATCAAACCAGCCATTGATTTGGTTTCCACTCTTGAGTGTCTAGACATCACTGTTATTTAAGCTCCCACTTTAGGGTGTTTTACTAAAGCACCCCTAGCTGGCTAAGATAACAAGCACATGGTGCCTTACCACTTGGAGACAACACCTCTCCCAGCAGTGCTGAGTGCTGGCCATTTCACCATGTGGGGCCATCTGGCTTCTCCATCTAGGGTCTGGTCTCTTTAACCTCTTACGGTCTGGCACATTTCCTCCACGGGGGTGTTGAGCGATGCCTGCAGGGAGTGTGCTTCCTAACACTGGACTCTAATCCTGCGGGAGGCCTATAGCTTCCTAGCCTTCTCTGTATGCTACTTGAGGCACCCTGCTCCCACCAAACCCCTCTTTGCTTGGGTCACATGGCTGTATCTGTTGCTTTCACTGCAATGGGAGGCTGGCAGCAGCCACAGGCCGGGCACCACCAAGCTATGTTTGCTTAATTGTCAGATGATCACCTGTTGCAAGCGAGGTGCCAGGCGTGTGTAATCTGTGAAGAATGTGGAACCGGCATCAAGGCAGAGGGATATGAAATAAAAAAGAAAAGAAAGGAAAACAATTACAAACCGGAGCCCTCCAACAAAAAGTGAGTTTAGATGTCAGAGGTCAGGCTGCTTTGACCTCCGGGGGCTTCTCTTGAGTGGCAGAGATGCTGCTTTGGCTTAACATTGACTGCTTGTAAGTCACCAAGACGGACACAACCCTAGAGAGGAGAGGGCCATTCTGGCTCAGAGAGAGTTAAGTTCAGCTCGTCACAAAGGGTGGGGCAGGTGAGAGGGAAATGTATGTTCACATCAGGGCTCCCAGCAAAGACTCTCAGCTACAGACGTGCCCTTCGTGGGCCTTCTCCGTGACTCCCATCTGCCCATTTTCCGAGTAATTCAAGGGGATAATAGCTACTATTATCCCCGTCATTCTGCAGACGAGGAGACCAAGAGGTAACTAGTTCTCGGTTACAGGAAAGTGCTCAGCCCCATGTCTTTCCTCTTTCTGGGTCCCATGGGTGTAACAAGTGGAGTGTAACAGGGATGGCGATTCCAAGCTGAACTGCAGGGTGTGACACTGTGGTCCACAGTTACAGTCCCTCCCTCTAGTCTGCATGGATTGGGCTTAGAAACTCAAGCCACAGCCTCATCATAAACTCAGTTGAAGCCTTCCTGTGAGGAAGGAGCCTTCAAGGGACCGTTGTCTTAGCACTGATCATGGCTCTCACCAGCTGCTGGAGATGTGCTGGTCTCTACTCAACACCAGATGGATCAAGAATTAGTTCATTATCAGATCTAGTCTGAGACACTGAGTTTAAAGGCAACCATGGGACCATGATACAGCAAAGCCATTCTTAAAATGATATAAGAACGTGTGCATGGTTTTCAAGATCCAAGTCCTTGGTGCATAGTGGACACTAAACAAATATCTATTACCTATCCAGATAAAACAGGCTCCAAAATAACAACATGCATCATAGATATGACATAACAGAACAAGTCAGTATATTAACCAAGATAGTTTTCCCCATTTGACAACAAAGTTAACAATAATGAGAGAACAGAGTTTATCATCTAAGCAACTAAATGTCCAAAAGCATCATGGGGTTAAGGAATGGTTTGATCTACCCCTGCCAGTGTTAGCATTACACGAGGGTGCATTATACAACATACCTGTTTGAAGTCTGCTGTGTGGCTTGGTCAAGGGTAATATTTTACAGACACATCATCTGGTTTGAAATGGAAAGGGTTCACAGATTTCCCAGATTTTCTGCGACATGGAGATGGGCAGAGTTAAAGAACATTGCGAGGCAAGGACGTTTCCCACTCTCTTCACCTCAGAGAAGTCACTGGAGCTCACCAAGAAGCCAGAGTAGAATTTCTGCCCTGTTATAGCTTGGTATTGTCAGAAATCCCAAATGTGCAAAAATGGATGGCTGCATGTTGTAGCCATGGGAACTAATAAACATAATAATCATGGTGATTTAAAAAACAGGAGTCTAGGCTGATTCATTCACATATTCATCTGTACCCATATCTATATCCATATGGATGTATATCTCTCTCTCCGGATAAGCAATGCCAACAGCAGCAGCATTGAGAGTGTTTGTGGGCATGCACATTATGTGCAAGTACTTGCATATGGATAGGAGAGGTCAACATCAGGTGTCATTCCTCAGGCATCTTCCCTCTTATATTTTGAGACAGGGTGTCTTACTGGCACTGGGGATTCACTAGGAAGGCTGATCAGTGAGTCTCGGGGATCTCCCTGTCTCCCCTTTTCAATGCTGGGATTAAAAGTGCACACATCTGGCTTTTTCACATAGGTTTAGGATCAAACTCTGCTCCCCATGCTTCAGAGCAAAGATTTTACATACTGAGTGATCTCCCAGACCGACAACATATTTGTATACCTGTAGTCATGCGTTTCCCCTGGAGATCTCTTCTTATTCCTTGATAGTTTCCTCTTATTTCTCTCAGCTGTCTCTGTCTGTCTCTGTCTCTGTCTCTCTGTGTCTGTCTGTCTATCTGTCTCTGTCTCTGTCTGTGTGTCTGTCTCTTTCTCTCTCTGCATGTGTGTGTGTGTGTGTGTCTGTCTCTCTGTCTCTTAAAAGATTGTCTGAGTGAGAGAAGATGTAATTCTTGGCTTTCTGGGTCTTGGCTTATCTGACTTAACAGATGGTCTTCCTTTTCATCCGTTTTCCTATAAATGACGTTATTTTGTTCTTCTTAATGGGTGAATAATATTTCACTATATCATATATTTTATTCAATCATTCATCCATAGATGGGCAACTAGGCGATTACATACCTTGGCAATAGTGCTCTGATAAGCAGGGATATATATATACATATATGTGTCTTGTAAGTGGCACTGATACACTGATATCTCTGGGTATAAAGTAAGGAGGATAGAGTAGTGGTTCTATTTTTAGTCTTTCTGAGGAATCTCCATAATGATTTCCTTAGTGGCTGCACTAATTAATATTCCTGTCAGTGATACCTAAGGCTTCCTTCTCTTCTCTCACCTCATCTTTGCCAACTGAAGATCTCCTAAAATTCCAGGTCCCAGAGCTGTGAACATCCCACATCAAGCAAATTACGATTGCTTGGGTGGGACTGAGTCATTACTCTGAAGCTTCCAGGAAATCTCGATGTAGACTCTTTTGGAAATTACTGGTCTCAGCATCCATTATCAGGTGGGCAAATAGCTACGTTATGATTTACTAATACAGTGAATTACCTTGCAGTGATTGTAGTGGCTGGACTGTGCCAGGAGACATGAACAATACTGCAGCAGTATTCATAAGAGCCCCACATGGGAAGCCACCCAAACATCCATCTCTCTTGGAATGGGTAAATAGACTGCATTGTAAACACAAAATGGAGTGCCATGGATCAGCCAGAATGAACAGTTACAGTCGTACGTACGAACGATTTGTATGTCTCCCAAACATACCTGGAGGTAAAAGGAGACACCAAAGTGTGCATGCTGTGCATCTTAGGCTATGTGAAAGCCAGGAAAAGGGAGTCTGTAAACATCTCTGCCAAGAGCCTGAGAGTGAGTGTTGTGGGTTCATAAGCAATGTGGCACCATGTAGCTGCTTAGCCCTGCAAACACAGCCATCGAGGAGGGACAAATGAGTGAGTGGCTGTGCTCCAGTCAAACTTTATTCATAAGCTCAGGAGGGGCATGGGCTGGACCCACCGCTCCTGCTGTACTGCTATTTGCTGCTCTGTATCCAGCAGCAATGGGCTCATGGTGAAAGCTCTGTGTAACTCATTATTAGGTGCTATAGCTTCTGGGACTCCAGAAATGAGTTAAAAATCCCTGGGTACTGATTATTCACTCTGTTGACATCACTGTGCATTTGTGAAATGTGAGCTTTTCTCACATGTTCTCCAACACTTGCTTTACATTAGAAGAAACTGAATGAGTGAGCTAGAGTAGAAACTCTGGCAACTATATTAAAATGTAAAACATTAAAAACGTACAACAAATTGCTGAGGGACCGTAAGGTAGATTATGTTATGTTAAAAAGATATATATGAGAACAATCACCACCAAGTTTAGGGAAGTGGGATCTTGGGATCTAGAATGAGGAAGGAAACTGGAATTGGGAAGGGACATGGGCTTGATTGGCGAAATTTGTTTATTCACTTATTTGTGCCACTGGGACTTGAACACAGAACTCTCGGTGTGCTAGATAAGTGCTCAACCATTGACCTACATCTCCAATCCTCTTTACTTGTTTGGAAATTTGAGACAAAGTCTCACTCAGTTGTCCATTTTGAACTCACTCTAGTCTAGATTAATCTTGAACATGTGGTTCTCCTGCCTTGGTTTCCTCAGTAAGTGGGGCTAGGGGTCTTAGCCACTAGGCTCGGCTGATCTTTTACTTGCTGAGGTCAGTGAGTCACAGACAGGCTAGGCTTCACTGGGTTGCTCTTCTCAAGTGAGTGAGGTGGCTGTTCTCCAATAAAACTTTATTCATAAGGACAGGTGGCATTTTCCTCCATGCGTTAAAGAGCTTAGTCATAACAGCAGAAAGCATACCCATGTCCTGTGTGTGTGTGTGTGTGTGGGTGTGTGTGTGGGTGTGTGTGTGTGTGTGAGTGTGTGTGTATGCACGTGCGTGTGTGAGTGAGTGCGTGCATGCGTGTTAACATGGACTCAGAATAATACAGGTCCGTGTGGTCAAAGACTTGATGCACAGAGGGTTCTCATGGGATATTTGTGGATAAACAAACAAAATGTTCCTCCCTGGGCAGTCAAAGACTGATGAAGGAGTACAGGCTGCATAGTAGCAGAAACAGGGCCTCTCTGTTAGTGGAGGCATGACAGGCAACTTGGACACTGCCAAGGCTTCCCTCTTTCCCCAGTTCTTAAGACATGATCATTTTTGTCTCTGTGTTTGGCGTGTATGTGTGCATGCATGTTTGCATGCCTGTGGGTACATGTGTTGGGTGGGTTGCATGTACTTGTGTACATACAGTCTGTAGGAGTTTGTCAGAAGTCTGCCATCATGTTAGTTGAAGCAGGCCCATCAGTTGATCCAGAGCTGGCCAATACAATTAGTCTGGCTAGCTGCTTGCTTTGGTGACCCTACAGGTGGGCCAATCTACCTGCCTGGAGTATTGGCTATCAGGGCTGACTGTGTGAACTTTGGAGGTTTGAACTCCAGGACTCGTGCTTGCTCAGTAAATGCTTTAACCAAGCCATCTCCCCAACCCAAGACATGGTTACTTCACGCTTAAACGATAGGTCTAAAATCTCAGGGGCAAATATTTCAAAGATGGTGCTTGCTGCTCGAGCTTGGCCTTCAAAAGGTCAATGTGAGAAGGCTGTAGGGGCCCCTTTTGCTCATTGGTTCTACAGGGCTGTCTAGAAAATCCCCACGCCTCTGTCAGCAGCCAGGCAAGCTGAGATCACTCCTGATCACAGACAGGGAAGAGGCCATATGAGAGACAGAGGCTGTGCCTTGCAGGGTTTGAGAGGCGGGCAAAACCCGGTTGTCTGTTGGCTGACTTCCCAGACTCGGATGGAAGAAAGGTCTTCCCATGAAGCATGAGTCAGCCCTTGAAGCTTGGGTAGGGGAAGGGAGGGAGGGGAGCCTCATTTGGTGCATAATTGGGGAGGCAGGCTTCCTTCTTTTGCTCTGGAAATGATGTTGCTTAAAAAATTCATGAATCCCCTTACTCACGCTGGGCTGTCATGTAGATCATTGCCTCCCGGGAGCCCAAGCACCAGGGGACCTGCTTGGTGCCCTGTTATTTATTTATTTTTTACTTTCATAATTATCAATGCCATTATCATTGTCTGGATCTGTGAAGCAATTAATCAAAGCAGCCGAAATGGGAAGAATCTTAGGAGGAATGGAGAGGAAGCCAGTGTTTTGCAGACTTTCTTTCTCCTTTCTGGCTCAGTGTTCAGCTCAATCTTAGTTGGACCCATGGGGTTATTTCTATTAGCTTTTTCTTTAGAGAGTTGTCTCATGGATTCTAGGCATAGTTTTGCATTATATTTAGCTTACTTATTCCATAAAGCAGCTTGAGTTCTTCTCTGCCAGACACTATTCTAGACGCTGGGGATATGGTTGTAAATAAATTGTGTGTGTGTGTGTGTGTGTGTGTGTGTGTGTGTGTGTGCGCGCTCATGAAAGTTTGTGTGCCAGTGTGTGTGCACAGGCGTACATGTGTAAGTGTGAGCATGCATGTATGTGAATACATGTGTTCGTGTGTGTGTTACTCTGTGTGTGTGTGTTGTGTATGCCCACATGGAAGTTTGTGTGTGCCACTGTGTGTGCACAGGCGTACATGTGTAAGTGTGAACATGCATGTATATGAATACATGTGTTCATGTGTGTGTTACTCTGTGTGTGTGTGTTGTGTATGCCCACATGGAAGTTTGTGTGTGCCATGTGTACATGTATAAGTGTGAACATAAATGCATGTGAGTACATTTGTTTGTGTGTATGTGTAAGTGTGTGTGTGTGTGTGTGAAAGAGAGAGAGAGAGAGAGAGAGAGAGAGAGAGAAGTGGATAATGATGTAAACTAATAAGTAATTATGAATACTTTTACTAGTTTTAAGCACTGGCATTGAAAAGGTAGGGAGTTTAGGAAATGCCTGAAAGAAGTTCTCTGAATTAGAACATGTCTGTTAAGAAGAAATGCAGTAAAAGAGTGGAAGAGCATTCCAGCCATGGGAAGCCATCGGTGCAAAGGGCCCAAGGCAGGAAAAACATACAAGTTCTAAAACTGCATAGAAAGCCAGGGTAGTAAGGACTAGATGACTGTGAGTTGTAATGACACCCAATGAGGTGACGATGCCAGAAGGAGGATGCAGAGAAAAATCCTACAGACCCCAGGAAGGAGTTGAGCTGGTCCTCTAAGTTAGCTGTGTTCAGTAGAAGTTTCCATGGTGATGAGAATACACTACATCTGTTCTGTTTAATGTGGCAGCTACTAATTATATACGGTTGTTGGTCAATGGATACCTGATGGGTGCAGCTTAGAAAATGAATTGTTTATTTCATTTAATGCTAATTAATTCCAAGTTAAACTTGAACGACTGTATGTAGCCATTGGCTGTCAGGTAGAATAGTGAGCACAGCAGTAAGTGATCCAGGAAACAGTGAGGAGCTTGGGAGAGTGCATTGGATCGTCTGTGACTGGAGAATAGATTTTACAGCAGCAGTAGATGCAGGAGTAACACCCTCCTGACTGCCCCCTGCCGGAAAACCCCCATTCCCCCCAGTAACACCCCCTGATGATCCCCCATCCCCTCCCCTGTGTAATACCCCCTGACCCCCCTCCCACACACACCACATAAGAAGATAAAGACTCATTCTGTCTGAAGAGTGCTCAGCCCTAAATGGAACATCTAGATCCTCCTCTCACTTCAAGTGTCAGGGAATGTTTCAGAAATACAGCAGAAGATTGGTTTTAGGGGACTGCTGGGAAATGGTGTCTTGTGAACAGAATTGGGCTACTGCAGTCAGAAACTCCCAGCAGCTGTGGCTGCCTGCACAGGACCTGACCAGAGGGACATGGTGGTTTCAGCACAGAGCCTTCTCAGTAACTGGGCATGGAGAGATTTGAAAGAAGAAAAGAGTGGAAAGTAAACAGACCTCTCCATGCCCACTAATGTCTACAGATGCTGAGGAAGGCTGTGAGTTGAATAACTTGCATATGTGTAAAACACTGGATTTTACAAGCACTTCACTTACAAATGACTGATTCCTGGGCAATTTTGAGACATCAGCGTTGCTACTGAGATCCTTCTGTGACAGGGTGGTGGCATTGATTTGGATCCAGGGATAAAAAGCTGAACTAGGACTTTGGTTTTGCGTATTCTGGTGTCTCTTTCCCTGACAGTTGGCTCTATAGCTGTGGGAAAAGCTCTTCTTTTGTCCAGATACTAGTGGGGTGGTTGCTAATCTTCAAACATTTTTATGGACTGCAGCATGAGCCTGCTCTTACTTTCCTGCAAGGACCCAGAAAGAATCCTGAAAAGGATTACAGGTCAGTTCTCAACCCTCCTAATGCTGTGACCCTTTAACACAGTTCCTTGTGTTGTCGTGATCTCCCAACCATTAAATTATTTGTGTTCCTATTTCATAGCTTTATTGTGAATCATAATGTAAATATCTATGTTTTCCAATGGTCTTAGGTGACCCCTGTGAAAGGATCATTTGACCACCAAAAGGGTCATCACCCACAGGTTGAGAACCAGTGGTCTAGGCAGAAGCTCTTTAGTATGATGGTGGGGATTGGTTGGTGTTAAGTAATAGAAACCCAACATTGGCCATTCTTAGGAGCTAAAGAGCATGGCCTGGACAGGACAGGGTCAGGGGAGCTCCTTGGACCCTGTAGTAAAGCAGTGAACCGCTGTCTGGTCTCAATCCTTGTACTCAAATGTCTGGGGCTGATATTACGGGGCAGAGGCATGTCCTTCTACAAGCTTCTACAACTCCTTGGCCAGGTGAGAGCAGTCAGTCTTAATTGATTTATCTACTGAAGTACTACTCAGTGGAAGAGAGATATTTAACAAAAGGAAACCTGACCAAAAATGGGGGCATGGAGACTATGCAGGCAAGAGTGATCTTGGTCTCCTGGAAATAGTTTATACTTCCTGAAAATTAAGAAAGTAGCTCACGAATATACAATTCCTACTGATTTCCAGTTCTAAGCGAAGTCTCCTAGCCACAGCTATTCACAGAGATTTTTAGGTCGTTCCACGTACAAAATTATTTACTATCTATATTTTCATAGCTCAACTCAAATCTGTTCATATCTAACATTTCTGTATTTGTATTTATCTGTGTCTATGTCATCTATAACTATCTGGATCTATACATATAGATTTACATTAAAAATTTTGGGTTGCTATAAAGTTAGTTGAGACTCCAACATTTGTGTGTTAGCAAATATGCAAAATATTTACATCCATCCATATAATAAGTATTCGTTAAATGTCCTTGTGAGCAGACACTGTACTCACTGTTATAAATCAAAAGTCATATATATATGTATATATATGTGTATATATGTATATATATGTATATATGTATATATGTATATATATACATATATGTTTCTCAGCTCAGGATCAAGTGTGTACTGTCTCTTTACTGATACTTGCACTAAAATTGGGCCTAATACAAGAGAGATGTGAAAGATGTGTTAGTTCTTCAAGTATATTTATCAAAACTTCAAGAACAAAATGTCATTGTGCACTCAGATAAGAGTTATTGACTCTATTAGCATGATTTGATTTATGGAAGTCATGTGTTTGAGGATTAAGTAGGTGATAATGACCAGGGAAAATATTAGCTGACAGACTAAAGAGTGGACCATGGACAGGACTGCTCTCCGTGGGTCAGAGAACAGATGTGAGGGTTTTGAGTGGGTGGGGGAGAAGCAGGCAAGGGATGAGTGATGATCCGTTAAGGTTCTGGTTACTGGTGAAGGACAGGAAGGCATACTCTGTGGCCTAAGTAATAAAGAAGGGCGAGAGATTCATTTAGTGGCACAGTGTTTTTGTCAGTAAACATTAGATAGAAATTTACATTTACATTTTAATTCTTTACTAAATCTGACAGTTCAGAGAATCCCAACTAACCACCATTTTACTGTGGGTCACAATTAGTTTCACTTAGCAACACATTGGAGCCAATCACTAGTTGCTGACCTATCTCAAATTTCTACTCATTGCTTTAGCAAGAGAAACTCATTAACTTTTACAGAAGATGGTCCTTCAGATTTCCAAACCTGGAAGAGTTTGACATTGAATGTCCTGTGTGTATGTGTATGCTCACGAGTGTATGCGCATGTACATGTGTGTGACATGTGTACATACATGTGTACACGCATGCTTGTGTGCATGTCTATGTGTGTTCATGATTATGCATGTTTGTGTGCATGTGTATGAGTTTGTGTGTGTGTGTGTGTGTGTATGAGTATTATGTGTATGTGCATGTGCATGTGTTTGTGTGTGTAGGCCAGAGAAAATGTCAGGTGTATTTCTCAAACATTTTCCACTTAACTTTTCTGAATCAGAGTCTCTCAATCAACTAGATCTTATTGCTTTGACTAGCCTGGATGGCCAGCAAACACCAGGGGTCCTCCTGCTCATGTCTCCTAGAACTGGGATTACAGACACACATGGCTATATGCCTTTTTACATGACTTCTGGGGGCTGAACGCAGGTCCTTACACTTGTGTGACAAGCATTCTACTGATAGCCATTCCCTAACACCTTTCATAAGAGAATCTTACTCTGGTAAGTACTCCTGCATGTAATTACTCCTGATGGAAACTGGGAGCGATGATTAAATCCTCTAACATTAAGGTATGTTTGATATTCGGACCAAACTGCTTGGTCCATTTTCAGGATGTCCCTCAGGCATTCCAAGTGCTCTGAGTGTACCTACGACCTCCCAATTCTTTTGTTACAATGAAACTCAGCCAAATTTTATTTTTTCAGAGTGAGACTGGCCAGATTTCAGGCATGGCTCTGCCTTGAATGTCACCTTGAATGGGAAAAGTAAAATGACACTGTGGACATGGGCAGATGCAGTTGGGACTTGGTGGAGGCCCAAAGGTAGGCCTTTAGTTAGAGATAGGACTGAGGATAAAGATGAGGCTGTATGACTTCCGCAGAGGAGGAAGTGTCGGGAGAAGAAAGGACACGGCAAGCAGACAGTACATCGGACATTTTTTTCCTGCCTCCCATGCAGTTAAACATAACTGCAACCTGCAGTTTCTGATGACATATGGGTGCCTGCCTTTAAGAGCGACTGCCCCAGGCAGGCATTCTTGTCCTTTTTCTTGAAGATTGAATGTACTTATGATATAGTGGGGGCTGCAGTGGCTGGAATTGTGGATGGATGGCAGTAGCTTTTGAGAAAATAGACATGGAAGAAATGGCCGTGATCGCAGAGCTCACAACAGAAGCCTTCATGCTGCACAGCCCACAGATGAGCTTGGGAAACCAGGGGAGGATTCGGGGAAACTGACACTTAAACTTAGTTGTGAAGATGGAGAGGGAGTTGAGTGGACGAATAAGAGGAGGGCGGAGGTGGGACCTTTGTAGAGGGACCACAGGGTGAGGAGACAGATGACAAAGAAACAGGGGACGGTGGTAACAATGTAACTGCTGGAAACAAGCAGATGTCATGTGGCACAAGCTGCTCTCCAGAAATAGAGTGGACTCCT